>NC_055964.1:8662935-8930435 GCF_018492685.1 Alosa sapidissima
CCAGGTTTGGTCAATTGAAGTTCTCAATGACAGCTAGCCTGCCCTATTTGTCATTTGCACCAATTGAGCTTCAGTATGTAAGAGAAGTACATAATGTAGTGCTTTTTTAATGTTTGATGACAGGATAGAGAGATATGTAGACTAACAATGTCATTTTAAAGTCCTAATGATCAGCCTATTATTTGTATGTCCCGCAGCTGACATGAAACGTTATTAACCGGTGCGGGAACTTTATTTTTTTGTTCTAACCGGTTCAGGAATGTCAATTTTAGGGTAGAACCGAAAACCGGAAACGTTAAAATACGGTTTCTGTTCGGAACGAACAAATTGGGAAAAATTTCTGGTTCAAAACCCTGGAACATACACACATAACACACACACACACACTAATACACTGCTGTCCCTCTTTACTACTCTCCTCTGCATGCCAGCATGCACACACACACACACACACACACACACACACAAACTGACACACCCACCCACACACACACAGATCCCAGATGCCTACTTTATTTTCACTCTCTAAACTGTGTAATGAGTGTGTTTCTCTCCAAGCTCACAGTGCACTTGCACCTAAAGAACACACACTAATTGACAGGCCAGAGAGGCAAGCTGTATTTTCCAGTGAGCAATTTAAATTGTGCACAATGTGTAAGATTGTGTGTGTGTGAGAGAGAGAGAGACAGAGAGAGAAAGATTTCTGTGCATGAGTGTGTAGTGTGTGTGTGTGTGTGTGAAAGAGAGAGTGAGAGAGTCAGACACAGAGAGCAAGAGAGAGAGATCACTGTGTGTGGGTGTCTGCATCTGCTCACATGTCTGATTCTGTGTTGGACCGTGTGTGCAAACAGATAAGTGTATATGTCTGGTGTCCACAAACAACAACACCCAAAGCATCTTGCATGGAAGACCTGGAATGTTCCACAGCACTGTGTGACACAAAGACCTGGCTTAATTCATATTCCTCACAGACATTAATAGGAGAGTAAAACACTAACGTCCAGCGGGGGCATATACAGCTAAAGAAATACAAAGCCACCCCATCAATTTGTCTCTCCCTGTGGTGTTAGTCAACTGTAACCTCTCCACTGACAGCATTTATTCAAGCTAAATCGAATGCCATGGCTCATTATATTGCTTTCAAATAAGCTTCATCCACCATGCCTTTGGACTGAGCGAAGCCCAAGGCGGTGACAGATAACAAATGTCTTTCAGCCAAAGGTAATGAAGATGTCTGTCTACAACTGTACCACCGGAGCACATTATGAGTGGTGGTGACATGTAGCAAAGTCCTTAGTCAAAAACCTCGTGCATCAACGTGTGTACATGCTGAATAGGACTCAGAGTATGCCATATGATAAATTGAACCATCTGACAGACAGTCAAGGATGAGCTCAACCAGTTTGAGGCGAATATGTGAATTAGCCGGTGCTGATAATCCAACAGCAAAGCAGACTTACTATCTTCTAAATTTAAGTATGCACTTTGTTTTATTAAGAAAAATGAAAACACAATGAGAGCAGACTCGCTTGCCAGAAAGCTACAGAACAATAACCTTACTGACTTCTTGAAAGAGGTTAAAGTAATGAATAACGATAAAACACCCCTACCGCCTGACATTGAAGGTGTTAGTAGCCCAGAAAAAATAGCTGAGCTTTGGCGTGAGCACTACCGTAATCTGTTTAATTGTGTCAAAAGTAACCCAGTTACAATCTTTCATGAACATAATTGTTGCAGCAAACGCTCCGCAAAAGGTACACTTCAGTTCTGTGGCCGGTTTAGCTCCGCTGCAACACTTATGGAATGTGCACGTTTTCATGGTGTTTCACAACATCCGTCTCACTGTTCCAAATTAAATGGTAATTCAGTGATGCTTTTGTTTAAGTTGGGAAATTTTATCATATGTTGCACAGCTTCAGAGGTTTATGAAATTATGAATTGCAATTTCACCAAAACAGTGCTGACAACCAATGCAGAATAGACAAGTGCTATTTTTGAGATATGTGCATCCTAGAGGCATTTCTTAGTAAAAGTTGGGAACAGGACGTTTTATCATAATTAAGGTGTGCTGAATCCAACTAGCCCTGTTCCCAAGCAGAATTTTGAGATTTTGACCATCTACATTAGCATAAACAAAATGGTTGCCAGAATGGCGAGTTTGGGCCCTTTCTTTATTTCTAAATAAATTCATATTGTTCCCATACATGTGTGCATCTCAGACATCTCCCTTGGCCAATAAATCAAGGATACAGGCTGTGAAAAAAAATCAATAATTTTGCCTATGCTAATTACCTGAAAAAAACTTTGAAAAAACAAATTGCTGAAACTTGACTGAGCATATTTGATGAATGAGACTTATGTTTTGAGGGTCAAGAAAAATGTGCAGCGATGAAATGTGAAAAAATGTGGAAATTGTTTCAAATTGTTAGTTTATAATCCTAAATTGTACACACCAATCCATGTGAATTTTGTCTCATTAGAAGTTCCATCATTCCCCTATACTGTATATTCCTCTACTTAGTATGACTAAGTCTGTTCTGTGCACACATTGTAAATTCTACAGACAAATGTTTCTGAAGATGTTTCTGATTTCCCTGGCCTTCCCTAACAGAAATCCTGAATTTCCATTAACCATGACGATTTGGAAAATGAATAAATGGGCATTAAAAAGAAAACTAAGTAGGGCTTCTCTCCCTACAGCAGCCACTCAAGCAAGCAGTAATAGAAAAAGCTAATAAGCCGATGAACATCAATGTTGTGTGGAAATACATTTGTATTAATGTATTTTGCCAAATACATTTTAAATTGCAACAACAAATTTCCCTGATATTCCCTGACTTTGACCCAAAAATGATATCATTCCCTGACTTTCCATGTCTTGAATAGACTTTAGTAAAATTCCATGATAATCCAGAAATTCCATAAGCCGTGGGAACCAGGGTTGTGCAAAATTGCAATTTGAAATGCAATTCTGCTTCCTGTTTGCTACCTCAATTGAAATGCAAGTGAAATTCAAGAACTGAATTGGAATTTAAGAGCCAGTTTCAATTCAATTCTGGAATTTTGCACAAGCCTGATGGGAACCCTGTTTGCTACAATGGATATTTCTTTCTTTTTATTTCACCAGTTACCACAGTTAGCTAATTAGTAACGCTTTTACATTGGAGGTTATGGTAAGTGTATGTGTTATCTACGAGCTAAATTAGTCCTTTACAACGGGGTATTGGAAGCGAATAAGGTTGGTAATGTATGTAGTCAGTTACATATTTCTTAGAATTATGAATAGAATTTCGTAGAATGAGTCAGTTACATATTTCTTCATAACCATTGTGTTAGTAAAATTGAATGTCCTGTGAATTAATAACTAGATGAATAACTATATAATAGTGCTTAAAGAGGCTGGTCCTGGCCCACCTCAATACCTGCTTACCACCCTCACTGAGCCCCTCCAATTCACCTTCCGTCAGAACAGGAGTACGGATGATGCCATCTCTAGTACTTCACTCCCCCCTGTCACATTTTGACAATAGCAACACCTACAGTGAGAATGCTGTTCATTGACTTCAGTTCAGCATTCAACATCATTATCCCCTCCAAACTGATCACCAAACTCAGTGAACTGGGCATCAATACCTTGTAACTGGATTCTGGACTTCCTGACCAACAGACCGCAGTTAAATAACCTCACCTCCTCAAACCTCACCCTGAACACCGGCGTGTGCTGAGCCCTCTCCTCTACTCCCTCTTCACCTACGACTGCACACCTGTACATGGCTCTAACACCATGGTCAAGTTGGCAGCTGACACTGCAGTGATTGGTCTCATCAGCAACAATGATGAGACAGCCTAAAGGGAAGAGGTGCAGCACTTAACATCGTGGTGCACCGACAACATCCTGGCTCCCAACACCAAGACCAAAGAGCTCATTGTAGACTTCAGGAAGTCAAAAGCTAGCACACTATTACTGCACCCCCCATAAATGCCCCCCATAAAATACCCCCCCCCCCCATAAATGCACAAATAGGCTGACACCAGACATAATTTCACTGCATTTCTTACATCCAGTAACTATATGCATGTGACAATAAACTTCCTTGTATCCTTGTATCCTTTTACCTTGTACAGTATGATATGGAAACTGCTCTGCCTCCACATCACCGGTTGCCCAACGCATCACCAGTTCCTCACACCCCTCCATCGTAGCGATGCTTGCATTGAGCATTCCTTAGCTCAATGTGTGTTAACAGAAAATTGAACAGGAGATCATGGACCCTGGGAACATAGGACCTTTGGAACATAGAACAACTTAACATCTTGCGCGACATCAATTAACGAGTATAGAATGTTTATTTACTTGTACTGTATGTGACAATTATAATTGTATTATTTCACATTGTAGTCATGAAAATATCTGTTTTTATCCTTATATTTCAAATAGACAAACAGAATATCTAAAATGCGAGAGACATTTGTTTGGAGTCACATGCATACTATTGTCTTTGGATCAAAGTGTGTGAATTGAGTTCGGAGTTATCCAAGAGGTTTTTTAACTCTACTTTCTATTTCTATTACAATCTGCAGATCAAGTGCTGTTCTGTGTTCTGGACAACAAGCACTGTCAATTGCTTCTCTTTGTTGAGGATTGTGAAGACAAGGAGTTCTGTGACCATGAACTGGAATGCCTGCATGCTCTGCCAAGAAGTGAACTCAAAGGTTAGACTTTCCATGGTCTCAACAATCAACATGACTGATCGAATATTGGCAACCTCAGAATATGACCAGATCCTTTCAGTCCATCTTGCCTGTGACTGGGGCAGGCTGGTGGCAGTTCCTGGGGATGGCAGAGGACTAATATTAGCCACACAAATAAGGCTTGGAACTAAGAGAGATGAGCAAGCCATAAGGAATGTATGGTCAGCAAGGTTAGAGGTCAAATAGAAGCAAATAGATGGAAGAACTAGACTGTGTATTACCAAGTATGGAGAAGGAAATGGAGGATATTCTGTCTATTCTGAGTGAGAAAAACAAACGACGCCATATGAAGACAGGCTATAAAGCCTAAAACCAAGATGGTAGAGCCAGCTTGCTTCGGGAATGCTCTGAAATGCATCAAAGCTACACTTCTTCAGTATTCTTTCGCTTTGTCAAAATCCTTTTGAGTTTGAATTAGTTAATCAGAATTAGACACCAAAAGCAGCAGGCAGATAGGTTGGGGATAGGGCTAGGGTTGTGGTTAGGGCTAGGGTTGGGGTTAGGGTTGGGGGGATAGGGTTAGGTCTGAGGTATGGGTGGGTGTTTGCAGGAAGCCTGGGGCCCAGGGCAGCACTTGGGTTAGGCGGGGAGCTGGGCCTATGCTGGAGTCAATGTGAGGGTTAGGGTGGGGACAGTGGAGAGGGTGGGTGTATGCATTCTGCCTAGGGCCTATAGCAGCGCTCTACAGGGCAGCCCTGGGGTCAGAAGACAGCCTGGGCCTATGCTGGAGTCAGTGTTAGCCTGGGCTGAAAAGAGTGGTAAGGGTGGGTGTCTGCATGCTGCCCAGGGCCTAGCATACCAAGCTTACCGTCTTGTCATACCATTGTTTAAATAACATTCAGTTTTATATGCCATGCAGTTCATGTTTTAGTTATTATTCAGCTAATGTTATGTCCAACTTAACAAGGTAATTTTAGGCCAAGTTTACTGTGTTTATTTTCTTTATCTGTTCAAAACTAATTTTGTTTGTTTGTTAATTTGTCTCAATTCTTAATATTTACAATCTTTCTGGGAATATCTTCTGCATAAATAAACCAATAGAAAATTTAGTTTGGTGAAATTTCAGTCCTTAAACTTGTTTACATGGACATGTAAATGTTGAAAAGTAATACACACTCCTAACATAATGTAATAGGATAATGGTTTGCCTTGTAGGCCAAGATGTAGGCCTTTTGCTGCCACCAGCATGATGTTGATGTTCTTATATGGACATACTCAAATATGCAAAATAACAGGTCAGTGTTCACCAGAGATATTATATTGTAAGACAGAATGACTAACTTGTTCTGACTATTTAGCTTGTTTCCTTTACTCAATAAATGCTATATCACAATAAAAACAGTGGCCATCTTTCCCATTTGGAATCAATGATATGATGATAGCTTGATGCTAGCTTGTTGTTTTATTTTTTTCATAGCCTTAACTTTTGATGTATTGCCCAAGAGAGATTTCTGACATGCACACATGTGAACAATGTTCATTTATTTACATGATATAATGATGCCCGTTGCCAACTTTTACTAAGAAATGCCTCTAAAGCAATATTCAAGGACTTTTTCTTGAAATAGCACTTGTCTAGAAGGTGAAAGGTTCAATCTACACCCCAAAGCAAGTTAATGACGACACAGAGCTAAGACGTGAACTGTGAAGCCTGAGATGGTTTAGCAGCCTGCTGCTGAACGTGCCCTCAATTGACAGAAGGACAGCGGATCAGGAGCCTGGAGCAGTGACCTGTGGTGGAGGGCAGGCTTTAGCAAATTGATGCCCAAGTGTTGTTCTTCACCAGAATTTCTCACCTGTGTAATTCATTGTCCTACCTAGTGATGCACAGACCAGTAGGAGAGACATCCAGGGTTTATCTTTCCCCTGTTGGCTAAGCCGTTTCCAAATGGCACGCTGCCCAGTTATTTGTCAGTGCACTTCTTATCGCTGACAACCACAACCATTTTTTGGGGGAAATAGAGAAGAAAAAAAAACACAAATGCTGAACAAGGTAACCTTTCAAAATATCAGTCTCACTTTGTATGTGTTTTTGATGATTTCAGGAAATCCATTTGGTGTGGATGCAATATGCTGACATGCTCCAGGTGATCTCAATGTCTTTTTTATCTAAAATAAGTCGCTAGGTTATCATGACCAACCTAATGGCACAATTTATCAATGTACTTCTTACGATGAGCCAGGAGAGCATGCCATCCTGCAAGTACACAGATCACCAATCAAACTGAAGACACTATGGGTCCTATCAGGCTCCTTTTTAATAGCTCAATACAGGATATGATACGGGAGCTTATGAGAGTGATCCTTAAGTGTGTAGCTGAAAATGCCTTTTATGCTTCATTCAGTGTCAGTGTCAGACTGTTTTTTTGCAAATCCATGTGATGTTTGTCATTGTGTAAGAAGGTCAGAGAAGAATGTGTATGTGTAGCCTGGCAGGGGTTTATACAGGGAAAATGATGACATGACATTTGCTCAGTTGAAGCAGAAGTAAAATAGAAGATGATGTTCTTTGACCTGTTTATCAAGGTTACAGGCTTCCTCATATTAAATACACTGGAGAGGAAAATACAATTAAACTTGAATATAAACCCCAAGTTGAGTGCACTGTTCTTCCTGCGGTTTAATGCGGCAGTATTTTCAGTTCTAAAAAATGCAGAGCTGATTAAGCATAATTAAAGTTTTAGAGCACATCCGTTTGCCAATTATTCGCTCGGAGCCGGTTTTGTGTACCGAAGGGCTTGCAGCTTCTGCCGGGACACCCCCTCCCCCATCCACCCCACCAGTACCACCATCACACAAACCAAATGTAATCCTCTATTTGCAGTGAGGGCGGAAGTTTGAATTTAATCTGTGGCCAAATCACATTTCATGTAAAAGCAAAACAAAACGGGCCAAAACGAACCGATGGCTGAGCAGGCACAATAAACAGTTCAGCGACTGGGGGGCTCTAGTCTCTGCGATAAGCATTTATCAATTGGCTCACAGTCCCTCCTCTCACACAAACTGGAGGGGGGTGGAGGTGTGTGTGTGTGTGTGTGTGTGTGTGTGTGTGGTGGTGGTGTGTGAGTTATTACAGAGTTCAAAAATCCGAATCATGTCTCCAGGCGATATCCCATCTTGAATGGATGCCCCTCCTCTTTGACCTTGCTTTACGTGCGGTTCCGAAAAATAAAAAAAAAGAATACGAATCTGCTCCCTGGAGTTCACAAAGGGTGCTTGGGCATTCATTTATGCAGTGGAAGAATACAGAGGAGTCTGTGCTGTGGCAAACAAATGCAAGGGCAGCAGAAAATGAAGGCGTGCAAAAGAGATGGGAGCAGTCAGGATGGCTGTTAATTGGAACAGACACGACAAGTAAACATGCTGATGCAATAACACTGCAGTGGTAGAAATAAGCCTCACTTCCTCAAAAGCACCACAGATGGAGGGTTTCGGCCTCCTTTCCCCCTTCCTAGTCATGTTTGGCTTTTCCTCTTTTTTATGCTCCTCCTCTTGTTTTTTCCCCCTGCCTGCAAATCAACATTCTGGAAGACAACAGTCATTAGAACAGAGAGATGAGAAACTGTTTACCCCACAACACATGTGCAGAACTCCAGTCAGAATGGCTTGATGGAAACTGCACACCAAGTTGTTTTCGCTCGCCTCCCCCAAAAAGAAAATCTCTTGAAGAAATTTGCAATGATGTGTTTGTGTGTGTGAGGAGTAGGAAAATCCGATAGCAGATATGGACAAGCCAGCTGTGTAAATCATGCCCAGCATTTTACGGCGGCTTTTACTATTGGTCTCATGAGGATGTGTAAATCAAAATTCTCTGTGTGGAAATGACCCTCGAGTCACTCTCTGAACATAAAATTAATCACCCATATATTTAACCTATAACACATCCACAACATGAAAGAAACAGCCCTGTGACATCAAATTTCCTTGAGTGAAAAAAAAAAACGTCCATGAATATTGGCATTATCTGGAGCTATCTAAATAGGTATTTAACCTCTAGACCTTGTGAGGTCCCGTTATTACAAACAAGCTCTGTGCTGTGACTTCCTTGGCACCCGCAGTAACTGCCACAATTAATCAGGGCACAGGAGCTGAGGGCGACTCTGCCTCCCTTCCTGCTGAGGTCGTCAACGAGCGCCATGGTGCTTTTCTGAATGGAAAGAGCACTGTGAATCACACTCTCTCTGTCTGTACCGCAGGTGAACGTGCAAATAAACAAAATTTCAATTTGAATCACCAAAAGAGTTGGTTGAGATGGCTCAAATTTTGCATAACTTTTTACCACCGTAAAATTAAGCCAGAATGCTTAATTAAGTTTGAGGCAGGAAGAAAGGGTTGGATTGTGGATGGTTTACCAGAAGAGCCAAAACACTTCACTGCACTGCACTGGTGAACCAAAATAAATATGACAACAGATGACTTTAAAGCGTTATTGTATCCCTGCTCAGTCGCGTTGTGCCCATACAACTGGAGATTTATTTTTTTCCAAAGAGGCACTTCATTTCAACGGATTGCTATTAGCTAATCAGACCACAGTTAACGTGTCATCCACTCATTTCTCTCTCAGGTCTCCTTAGGCAGCGACATTCAGCTGTTTGAGAACTGGTGGTGCTGGTTCTGAACTGGCTATTGGCTGATCTCTGTTCAATAGGTGGGACTTAGCGAGACAGTGACTTGCGCGATGCGAAATGGAGAGGTAACAACAGTGCCCTCGTACATTGGTTTGATAGAGAGATTGACTCCCTACATCGAAATTATGGATAACTAAATACTCGTTCATGCCTTCATTACATCTATGCTAGACTACTGCAATTTCGTTGCTAGGTTGTAACTAGTCCAAAATGCGGCTGCCAGATTACTGACTAGAACTAAGGAAGAGCGAGCATATCACTGGGTAGTTGTCCCAACTAAACTGTGAGATTCAGAATAGATTTCAAAATCTTACTATTTGTTTTCAAAGCTCTGAATGCTTTAGCACCACCAAATATATTTGTGATCTCGTTAGGTCTTATTCTACCCGTCACTCAGGTCTTCCTCCCAACAATTCCTTTCTGTTCACCCTTCCCGCCTAGCCTAATCACAATTGTGTGCCTTAAGCTCATAGGGTTTGTCAGGAATAACAATGGAAAGCTGATTGTGGTGTAGTGCCTTCAGAAGCCCTAAGGACAACAACTGGAAATGGAATATTATCCAACTTCGTTATGAACTGTCTGTTAACACTGCAAGTAGCCTAGCAGCCATCCAATGTAAATGCTACCAAATTAGGCTAGGCCACTACCAGTGTCTCCAAGTGGAACAATGGTAGTAAACAGGGAAAAAAAGAAAGAAAAAGGTCATGTTTGCCTGAAGGGTTTTAGCCTACACTGCTAAATATTTTTAGGCTATACAGTAGGCTATTTTGTGTGTGTGTGTGTGTGTGGGGGGGGTCCCATCTGACATGACGTGCCTAATTTTTGTTTTGATCTTGAAAAGGGTTTTAAAAAAAATTGCAGCTTAGCCCAGTGCCCACCCAAAAATACGAATAGAGTCTGGGTACTCACAATTGGAAATGTTTCCAACCCTAACATTGTAATGTTTGCAGACTTTGCGTTAACATTGAAATCATTGGGTCAGCCTAACCAATCACATTGATCAGGACATTACTTCCTACTTCACCTAACCTTTACAAACTGATAATAAACCACGTTGGCAGTGGGGAAACAATGTATTTACCTTTACTGTACAACTAGCTTTTCTGCTTCACTTCTGGGTCCTGCACCCTGTCAGGACTTATTTTCCAATAATGACTGGCAGACAATACATTATCCTTTACTTACAGAATGTCATAGAAGTATTAAACACTACCATAGAACCACTATAGAAATCTTATTCAGGTGCACATCAAAATGTTGAATATTGTGGAAAATCTACTACTATTCTGGTATAAACTATTATAAACAGCTTTTGCTCACCTCCAAAATACATTAATGCATTTCCCCAAATAGTTAATTACAAAACCTAGGAAGTTGTACTCTTGGTGACAGTTATGTCAAAACAGCCACCATAAGAAGCGTTGAGACAGTAATGTTAATTTCATGAGAAGGACCTGTGGCAGAGTTATGTTATTTTCAGCCTGATTGTTAAGAGGTGCCAACAAAAAGCAAGTGAAATAACTCCCCTCTTTCCCACTGTGAACATTTCTACCTCATGTTTAATTCAACGATATGCCAGCACCAGTCTTCTGCACTCAACCCCCCCACCTCCCCCCACCCACTTACCAAACTTCTGACATCTGATAACATGTGTTTAGCTACCCACACAACATGCTATAGCCTACATTTTGAGTCTTGTTTAGTTTTAGTTTTTTTTCTTCATTTACTAGCTTAATTGATAGCCTAGCATCAATTTGACGAAATGTTTCGATATTTATGAATCCTCTCTCTCTCTCTTTCTCTCTGTTTTTTGAAAGATACGGGCAGTCTGAGCTTGTTTGGTGTTTGCAGTCCCATAATGAGAAGACACCATGGTTCAGATTCAAACAGCACATTTTAATGCAGGCCAATCTTAGTTTATGCACTACCTTCCTGACAGCAGATCAAGCTTGTCTAACTAATAGTCAGCTGGGGCGCCACCTCACATTTATAGGTCAGAATATAATTAGGACATTTTTTTAAGTCAGGCTGTGTGTGGTCGCAAAGCCTGAATACTCTTGGGAGTGATACATTTGACTGAGAAACACCAAACACATCTGCAGCTATACAGACATTCAGACAGAGTAGCCACTTGAAGGATAGATAGGAGATTTTTTATTTGTATTCTGATCTCTCCCTCTCTCCCTTAGCGTTAGCTAATCACAAACAGAGACCGTACCCATGATAAGTCGCTCCAACGAAAGCATATATCTTCCAACTATATAATGATAAATGGCTGTTTTATTTCTCCAGTGCAAGAAACTCCAAAAAGGTTTTTTTTGTGTGTGACCAGGGACAATTCATCACTGTTTTTTACCCCCTACCTTTCCGGTGTCTACACATGACTGCCTTCCCGTGAGAGTGAGAAGTCATTCTCACACCATTATAAGCTGAGATCCTTTTCATGTGTCGTCTTTCGTCTTTTGTGACTCACCACGTGTGACTGGGAGAGAGAGAGAGAGAAATGCCTTTTATGGCATGTCACTTGTGTCACCCGACTCTTTCAAGGAGCAGCAACTATTGAATATCCATCATTGGCAAAACCTCACTATTCTCTCTTTTTATAAGCAATTTCCATAAATGAGACAGCAGTGAAGACCTTAATGGCATGATTTCTTAATTTCGACACCGTACATCAAGTCTTTTTCTGCTAGTTTCTAGAAGAAGGTAATACATTGGAACACAATGATTCAATGATTCAGAGAAGCCACTATGGTCTATACCCCCCATATATCAGTGGCAGTTCCTGGATTATTGACAAAAAGGGTTTTGCCAACAGAGTCCCCCCATCATAACATGCTGACTGGATCTGCGGTCACATTATCACTGACACAGGAGGGAGAGACTGAATAGCCAGCCTTAGGAAGACAAGTGGCTCAGGGCATTTCCTCTGTATTGATACTACACTATACCCCATATGGAACAAATGGATATCTATCACATTAAGGAGGGCTGGTTTTGCCACTTTGCCTGAGATATTTGTGGCGATTGAAGGAGATTCATCAGCTGGATCAGGATCGATTGAAGGGAATTACATGACATTGTTTTGGTGTCATTACCACCCCCTGTTTTACCGCTCCTTGGCAAGAAGGGGCTCCCCACTTAAGTGGAAGGGCCGAGGGCTGTAAATTGAGACCCATGGTTTTATCCAATCAGGTTCTATCTTATGCTGTGCCACATTTTGTTTGTTAAAAAGAGAGAGATAGGAAAAACAGGCCAGTTTTTTCATCTCATTTTTGTTTTCTTACTCCCTTTGTCGCTGGGCTATATTTGGTGCAGACAGGATTTGTTACTTGCTTTTACACCCCCCCCCCCCCCATCTCCATACATCAGTCAGGCTCAGAGAAGCACACGTCACCACCTCAGTGAAGGCTTTACTGAGAGCTGCCGATGGCTCAGAGTAGAGAGAGAGAGAGAAATGAGAAGCTGAACCCCATCACAAACCCCCAGTCTTCTGATCTCATCTTGAAACCACCACCTGCTTCCTTCAGTGCTTCCCTGACACTGTGTGAACCCACTCTGGCTAAGACGGAACTCGCCTAGTCACTGATGAATCCCTTGAAATCTAAGCCATGTAGCCACAGTCATCCATAGAATTAATTTACTTTGCCATGTCAATCTAATTTTAGTTTACTGAGTTTAGACAAGACATGAGTTATTTATCAGTAGAATTAAAGTACACTTATGAATGAGTCAACCCCCCTTGAAACTGATGCCAGTCCCATACATTCACGAGTAGTTGTTTGCTATGTCTGTAAGGAATCACTCAGTTGTACCCATGTTGTCAAATCCTTTCATTTAAAACAGGGCACATTAGTGTGGATAGTGGTGATGCTGGATCTTTTTGTCTCTTGAGAAGCCAGCCTTTTTAAGGGATTGATTTATTTTCTCAGTCAGGCAGGATGAGTCAGTGTTTTTTTTTGTGGGAGAGACCTACATCTCCTCCATTTGGCCCTAATCTATTTGGGTCATGTTGATACGCAAATGTTACTGGGTCGACTTCCTTAAAAAAAAAAAAAAAAAAAGTTGTGTTCGATCTCTACCAAAATGCCAAAAAATGGTCTCTCCATGTGAACATATTATTTAGCTTTTAGCACTCGTTATAAGATACTCAAGCTGCTGAAACATCTCCTCAGAGGGGTGTGATTTTGTTTGATGACAAACTGTAATTGGATAAATGTTTAACCATCCTTACAGGGTCCTTATAGGTCTTTACAGTGACCTACTTGAAGATGAAACAAATATAGCTCAGAATTGTTGAACGCCGATTAGATGCAGCAAAGCCCTTTAATGTGAGCTCACTACCTTCCTGAAGTGCTCTCTCAGTGGAATGTGAATATCAAAGGCCACACGTTCGCTGCTAAAAAAAGTTAGCCCAAATTCATTCCCCAGTTCTCTGGCAGCTGAATGCCTATCAGATTATTGACACAGTAAGGAGATGCTAAAGCACATTTGCTCACAGTACCTAGGTTTATCTCACATTCACCCAGCGGGGGAGGGTGTAAGACTGCGAGCGCATGAAAAGTGCACCATCACTGTTGAAAAATCCTCTGCAGCATTTCGAGTAATCCCCTCAATTCCTCGTGAGAAGATTCGATTATTATGGTTTCAGGTCATCATTTCAAGTTATGCTATGGTGTGCATAAAATTGCCCCTCAATTTGAGACATTATTGCAACCCTTTCCTGGAGAGTTCCATCTAACAAAACCATAATTTGGTCCCTGGCTGTTCACCCTTCAATTGCCCATTTGGATTGCTATTGATTATACATTTGAGGTCATTAAACTGATTAATGTTTTTATCTGCAATGACCCACCTCTCTTACACAGCAAAAAAAAATCCCCATTTAACAGATGGCAAATTAATGCTATCAAAGCTCCTACACTAGAACAAAATTATTATGACAGTTAGGTTATTATGATACATGTGGCTCGGCTAATGCAAAATAATTGCACCTAAACGAGAACGAATATCCTATTAAATAGGCTCTCGCTAATATGACAAACTAGCCATTTTATATGTCTAATTCTGCACATTTTGATCTGTTTTGGGAGGAATTGCTTTTTGAAATGTGTATTCAGTTTGAATAGATCCACTGAGCAGGAGGGAGGAGGAAGACACAAAGACAGGGAGGGAGGGAAGCAGTTCGACTGAGAGTTGTACTGTATGTGTTGCAAAACTGCATTTCTCCTCCTTGTTTTTCTTAAGGGAACCACTCTGTGGGGAAGTACACAAATCAAGGCAGTGTAGAGGTGATGGGGGCTGCTGATTCGGCCTCTTTTGGGCCACGTTCCCACCCGCCAACTCGCCCCACCACACTTCTCACTACATCCCCGCTAACGCAGAGCCTTACACGATGTCATCAAAACACACTAAGAAGGGTGTGAAAACAAGTAAACAGTATCTCTATGAGCAAAAAACCCAGTCCCATAGACAGAAATAGCTGATCGAAACAACGGCATCAAGCTGGGCGAGACAAATTGGTTTGAATCTCCTGGAGTTTTAAGTTGCACACCTGATTATCTACACAAGGGAGAAAAGCCCCTGCTGGCTATAAAATCCCCAAGAGGCAAAGTCAGTCTCCACTGTCCAGAGAACGAGCGAGAGAGAGAGTGAGGGAGAAGGAGAGGGGCCTTCCCCACCGACAGCGTAAGATGTGTAGGCCATCGCAGCTAATGAAAAGAGAGTACACAGAGTAGAGTGACACAGTGCAGCAGTTTTAGCGGAATAACAAGGCAGTGCAGCCACTCTCAACAGGAGGAAACTGGACAAAAGCCACTCTGATCGACCGACTGCCACTCGGATAAAGGGAGTCAGCACAATATGGGAGTTGTGGGTCTTGCATTTGCAACCCTCCTGCCTGAGCACGATGAGTATTCTGGTGTATGACTGCAGCACTGTGCATTCTGTAATGAATAATTACAAACTTGCTTCAAAAGGATGCTTCTCAATTTCCATATGATAAACAATGAAATAAACGGTTACACTTTACTTGACAGTGTCGACATAAGAGTGACATGAGACTGTCATGAACATGTCATAAACAAGTCATAAACTTTTATGACATGACGCTTCTGTTATTAAGTGACATTCGGTTTTTGTCATAACAAGTTAGGATTAGGGTTAGGTTTAGGGTTAGGTTTCATGTGTCATGACAGTGTCATGTGTTCATGACAGTGTCATGTCACTCTTATGTCGATACTGTCAAGTAAAGTGTTACCAAATAAACATTTACGAGAACAACCCCAAGGGTCATTAAAAATCAGCACAATGGCTCCACACTGCAGTAAGTTGCAAATATACAACATAATCTCCACCATTATCTTTGACAATTAAATTTTCATTTCTTTAAATGAAAAACATATGATGCAAGTTCCTTTGCAAACAACAGCAAGCTGTTTTAACTGTGTTAATTCCTTGAAGAAACGTAAAGAGACAATAGGAGGAGGTGGTGGATAAAAGCAAGGCTGGAACCACTGCAGTGAGTGAGAGAGACCGGCCCTGGGGAGAACTGATGGTGCATGGATGACATTTTTAGGGCAGCAGCAAGAGTTATAGATGAGCATCAGATGTTATTCATTACTCAATGGGAAAATTTCTCCAGACAAAAAGCAAAGTTCCAGTACACAGCATCAAGGCGGGATCATTACTGAGTGTGTATTCCTTCCAGCGGTGAGGCAGGGAGAGAGAGGGTGGAGGTGGGTGGGGGATTAAGGTGGGTCTTCAGCACTGTGATTGCAAGCTCCTAAGAGTTTCATACTCACTGTAGTTCCAAAAACTGTATTGTTCATTCATAATTTATTAGCTGGTTGCTGGCATATTTGAGACAAGAGGTTTGTTATCTAATCTTTGATTAGTCTTTCCTCTGGTCTTTCCTGACTGTAATTAGCAGCAACAGTAAGTTATAGAAAGACTCATGTGAATTTCACCAACTTAAGATTCTGATACCATCCTAGCAACATCTTGGACGTTGCTAGGATGGTATCTACGATATTGCTAGGGGACAGTATCCAGGATGTTACTAGGATGGTATTAAAATTTTAAGTTGGTGAAATTTCACCACAGAGGGTTAAAATGGAGTAGCAGACCTAATCAAGGATTTTTGATTTCACCATGTGATGGGTTTTCCCAGATCCCATTACATATTAGGGGGGCAGCCGTGGCCTACTGGTTAACGCATCGGACTTGTGACCGGAGGGTTGCCGGTTCGAACCCCGACCAGTAGGCACGGCTGAAGTGCCCTTGAGCAAGGCACCTCACTGCTCCCCGAGCGCCGCTGTTGTTGCAGGCAGCTCACTGCGCCGGGCTGAGTGTGTTTCACTAATTTACAGATTGGGATAAATGCAGAGACCAAATTTCCCTCACAGGATCAAAAGAGTATATATACTTATATTCCAACATGTCCACCTTTCTGTATAACTATCCAATGGGATAAACTATGAGGAGACTGATGATAACTATCCAGCTATTAGCTCAGAGACATTATTTTTTTGCAAATCTGTAATCTCTGACTTGCTGTTAGGGGTTTCCCGACTTCTGTTTTTACGCAAGTTTTTCATAATAGTACCAGTATAGCTGGCATTTCATCCTTAGATGGTTATCCATGCAGACATGATCATATTGTATTTTAAAACAGTTGTACCCAGCTTCCAACTTTGACATTTCTGTGGTATGACATCATGAATTTATCTGCTTCCATCTGAAAGAAAGCCAGGAAATCTGGACAGACTCTACCTTTACCTCTACTCTACCTGTCGGCTGCTGCACTGCATCCCCCACACATTCCCCGCTTCACTTTATCTCTCGGGTTATTATCTCTGACCTGCCTGGGTGTCTCTGATCAAGTTTGCCGTGATTGACACTGCAGGCTAGCAATGTTGGTGTCACGCCATGTCGTTGCCACACGCTATTCTGCTCGGGCTGTGAGGACAGCCGTCCGATATGAATCCTCGGACTCCGTCCCCCCGCAGGGCCCATGCTGGGGCGAAGACGTGACCATTGAGAGGATGGACAGTTTTAATACTGCACACACCCCCCCCGGGGAACGGTTACCCCTGAAGATATTACAGGCTCCGAAATGAACCACATCCATTTCTCACACTGCAGACGATGACAGGGGGGCTGGGAACATTCTGTTGCGGTTGAAGCGCTTCCGGTCACGACAAGGCAGGCGATCAAAGAGACGCATTGACACTTACAGCTTGCGCCTAGAAGGATGGCTGAATAAATTGGTATTGAGGGACATAAAAACACGCTCCAAAGATTTATCTGTGGATCTTTATTCTTTGTTTCATTGACTTGTGCATCAATACAGAAACTGATCTTGGTTATGTTTAAGTGCCATGGAAAATGACAGGTCAGGATAAATATTGATACATTATTGCAATTACTAACTGACTTACTAGGGAAAAGTGGTGTTGAGGGAAGATTTTCATTCACACTGCACATCATTTCACCAGAAATTCTACACCTCACATACTGTTTTTTAATGTAATCAAATCTTGAGAATGTAATTTTCAATAGACGACTGATGCCTTTGCACAGAACAACAGCAAAAAGATATATGATCTGGTTTGCATCCATCTGTTGTACTTTAATCACCTTAGTGTAGAAATATTGTAATCGTTTAAATATACTTTTATTAGGGCCCGAGCACCGACGGTGCGCGAGGCCGGGACGGTGCGAAGCCCTATTGTTTTTGGAAAGATTATTATTATTATTATTATTATTATTATTATTATTATTTTTGCTATTTTTGAGGTGGTTAACATGGATGTAAAGTCTTGGAATTTGGCACACTCATCTGGTATCACAATGGCTACGCAGGCATAAAGGCTTGGCCCCGGGCGTGGCCCAGGGACTCAGTAGCGCCCCCCTTAGGTGATTGATCCAGTGGTTGGCACATACTTTCAGCTAGACACACCAAATTTGGTAGGTGTGTGTATCTCCCCAAGATGAACAACTTTCGTATTGTAATGATCTGAGCCTAGCTGTTTATGACTGTGCTCCCATGATGCTGTGCAGTGTGTGTATGTGTGTAATGTTCATGTGCTAAACCATGTGGGTTGACAACGTTGTATGTCCTGTCTGTTGTGTTTATGTTTGCAGCTGGTTACATTGTTCATAACTAGGGTTGATTGGCGTGTGTTTTAGATACAGCCTCAGATAGATGTTTAGTACTGGAGCATAAGGGCCAGGTCTGGCCCGGAATTATGTGTTTTGTGTAGTTTGTTACAGTATATACAATGCATTAGCCACGCCCAACAGGAAATGAGGTATTTGGGATTTTGTGCGGACTAAAATGTGATGAATTGTGATGCCAAAAGATGTGCTTCCCATTGGTAAAAACGCATGAAATTTGGCAACACATCAAGAGGTACTGTGAATACACAGGGAAAAAGGCTTGGCACTGGGCGTGGCCCAGGAACTCCATAGCGCCCCCTTATGTCACTGTGACTTGTGGTTGGCATATAGTTTTAGATACACACACCAAATTTGGTGGGTGTATGTGACTCCCAAAAACAAACAACTTTTGTATCAACATGCCATTAGCCACGCCCACAGGAAGTGAGGTAATTGGGATTTTGTGTGTTGTGGACATGACCAATTTTAACGTACTCCTCCTAGACGGTTGATCCGATTCATGTCAAAGTTGGTATACATGACGCCGAGATGTTCCTGATTATAAATTGTGAAGCTTTTTTTTTATATGTTGTAATTTGACGAAATGGCGAAATTATTAATTTTAATACCCTTCCGCATAAACAATAAATGTGTCATAATTCACCATGCATGGCTTGAAATGTTTTAAATTTCACAGGTCATTAAAGACCATGTTAATGATAATATTCACATGCCCATAATGCATGTTTGGCATAGCGCCACCAACTGGCAACAGAAAGAATGACAATTACACTGATGTCACATGATCAATTTTAACACACTGCTCCTAGACGGTTTGTCAGATTCATGTGGAATTTGGCAAACATTATGCCAAGATGTCGCTGATGTTAAATTGTGAAGGGATTTTTGATATGTTGTATATTTGATATGATTTTAATATCTCACCACATAAAGAGGAAATGTGTCATAAATCACAGTGCATTGAATGAATGGTCTGAAACTTCTCAGGTTAATAGATATAATGATTATGATGATATCCAGACACCCAATGGGCCTGCCTGGCATAGCTCCACCACCTGGCCAAGCAGGAAATGTGCCAGAAATGGACAACGCCTTAACAAAACAAAAACAAATAGCACACGCATCAAATATGTACATTTCACAAATGCACCATGTCGGTGCTTTGTTGGATTCCAACATGTCACGGGATGCGGCCTGCAGGTGCTCGGCCCGCCATTGCCGCTTGCGGCTATATTTATTATTATTATTATTATTATTATTATTATTATTATTATTATTATAATAATAACTAGATGTACCGCATAGCGGTACAAAATATGACCGCCGCTCAGTCCTGTACATCCGTTCCGCGAAAATAAATCACACTTCAATTTGTCTCCATATTTTACTCCATCCCGCACTCTTGAAACTTTTGTGTATGCTTGTTTGGCATGCCTGAGTGTGTGTGTGCGGCTGCACAGAAAGTAGCCTACTGGTGCTGAAAAGGTGAATAGATTGTAGAATAGCCAAAGAAGATGTAGCATTGTTATAAAACCTTTAAAATCTCTAAACAATCACAAGTAGGGCAGTTCATCACAGTTCATCCATTGCAACTGGATTGATGAAAGGTCACTTACACCTGTAGGCTACATTGTATTTGGGAAAAGCAAAAGGTATCAGCATAATGTTATTTATTTATTTATTTTTTATGTATTTATAAACAAAAACATCTCTGTCAGTTCCATGCCGTTTTCAACAGCTATCAAAAACAAAGGTCATTTTTGGATGGATGGATTTTTTGTGAATGTTTCTTCTTCTACATAAGATTTGTCATCTTTAGTTCATGTAATACTTTATTGTCAATGCACAAATTAAGTAACAGTAGTCTGAAACGTTATTGTTAATGCACAAATTAAGTAACAGTAGCCTAGTCTGAAACGAAATGCTGTTTTACATCTAACCAGTGGTGCAAATAACTGACATGTCCAAATGGGCCTTGATGAAATGCGTCGCTAGACTGTTCATACACATTTTAACGGGCCAAAGTTGAAGAGCTTTTGTCCGTTATTGTTCGTGCAAATATAGGCTGATTCATGTTCCCTTGCATTGTTTAACTGAGGTCCATGGCTAGTCTGGCTTTCATCAGACCAAGCTCAATCTTTTAAGAAATCAAAAAATAAATAGCGGGCAGATCAGGCTGGGTTCACCCAGCCTAGTCCATAGGCACCCGATATTGTTTAATTTTCCGATTGAGATATACACGCTCTGGCTATTCTAAATGCAAAAATGCATCAGGGAGTTATGACAAAAACGGTAACTAACAAACTAGATCCTAATAGAAAGCTGTTTGTCATGAGCTCTCTCTCTGCCTGGTAACACGTGCTGATTGAAGTCTGATGACCTCCACCTGTTCCTGCTCTGCTCTGCCTCACCCTCGTTACCTACCAGCTGCACTGCATTCACCACTCATCATGCCCTCTATATAAAGCCTTGCTTTTCAGTCCACACTTGTCAGATCGTCTGCAACCAGCACCAGTTACCTGCCTGTTTTTGAAAACGCCTCTGACTCTTTGCCTGTGATCCCGGACCCGCTCGACTACTTCTGTGTTCTCCAGCCCCGGTAATCTTGACCTGCCTTCCGTCCCTCTTCTACGAATACCGCCTAGTCCTTGACTGTACTGCTGCTTCGTTTCAATTGCTGTTGTGTGTGTGTTTCCCCCAGGACTTCCCGGATCATCCAGCTCCTGCCATCGCTGTTCGGCTACTGGGGGAACACACACACGCAGACTCTTGGAACTCCTGTACCCCCCCCCGGAACCCCTGAAACCCCCTTAACCCCCAACCCTTAAATAAACTTTTGAACGTGACGCTTTTGTGGTCCTCGTCCTGTTTGGTGTCTGACAGTACGATCTGACCAAACATGGACCCAGCGCACGGTCGAACCAGCATGGAAACCGACGAACCAGAACCACCCACCGCCATGCAACGCCTGGAAGAGACAGAGAGAGAGGTAAACCGCAACACTGCTGACATTGCCTCCCTACTTCAAGCCGGCTTGAGCCAGCGTCAGCAGTTCCAGCAGCAACAGCAACAACTTGCAATGATCATTCAACTTCTCACCAACCTTTCTCCTCTGCCTGCTCCCACCGGCCCAGCCCCAGCCAGCCTGCTCACCGGCCCAGCACCCGAGTCTCCTGCCCAGTCCACTGCTACCGTGGCTGCCGGAGCCCCAGAACCCAGGATCGGCAATCCAGAGCGGTTCAGCGGCGACCCAACCCAGGTACGGGCGTTCCTGACGAGCTGCCGTGTCCAGTTTACCCTGCAACCCAGGACTTTTGCCACTGAAGGGGCGAGGGTCGGTTACGTGATCACTCACCTGACGGGCCGAGCTCGACTCTGGGGAACGGCGGAGTTCGAGCGCCAGACCCCAGCATGTGCAACCTTCAACCTATTCGCAGAGGAGATGCTCAAGGTATTCGATTTGGAATCCACAATAGCCGAGGCATCTCGGATCCTGATGAGTATTCGCCAAGGCAGAAGGACTGTTGCGGATTACTCCATTGACTTTCGAACTGTGGCAAGTCGGAGCTCCTGGAACATGGAAGCATTGGTGGATGCTTTCCTCCACAGCCTGGCGGACTACATAAAGGACGAGCTGGTTTCCCATGATCAACCCCCCCACTCTTGATGAAGCCATTGCTCTGGCTGTCCGCATCGACCGCAGGATCCAGGCCCGCCGTCATGAGAGAGGGCGCCAGAGTCCATCCACCAGCACACGGAGTGTCCCAACTGCCCTTCTGTCCGCACCTGCCACACCATCTAGCCAGCCGGACCAGTCTGAACCGATGGAGATCGGCCGCACCTCCCTAACCCCTGCAGAGCGCCAGCGACGCATCACCTCCAACTTGTGCCTGTACTGTGGTGGTGATGGTCATCGAGTCGCCACCTGTCCAGCAAAAGCCGGAGCTCACCAGATGTAGGAGGAATCCGGATGAGCTCAATGAACATTCAGCCCTCCATCAGCCGTAAACCCCTCATCCAAGTCTGTCTTCACCTGTCTGATTCCACCCACACCCTGGCAGCCCTGGTGGACTCTGGCGCAGAAGCAAACATTATTGACACAGGACTTGCTCGTCAGCTGGGCTTGGAAAGCCATCGCTTGTCCACTCCTGTTCCAGCCCGGGCCCTGGACGGTCACGTAATTGGCACAGTTACCAGCATCACAGCCCCCATCTCAATGATGGTGTCAGGAAACCACCGAGAGACCATCCGCTTCCACCTGCTCAGCTCTCCAGGCCAACCCCTAATCCTGGGCTACCCTTGGCTCCGTCTCCACAATCCTCACCTCGATTGGGCCTCCGGAACTGTGAAAGAGTGGGGAAATGCCTGCCACCTGACCTGTTTGCGTGCTGCCTCGCTGCCCCCCGGCTCAGTACCCCCCAGCACTGCCCCCGACATTTCTAATGTCCCTGAATGTTACCATGGCCTCCGAGAGGTGTTCAACAAGACCAAAGCCACATCTCTGCCCCCACACCGTCCGTACGACTGTGCCATTGATCTCCTCCCTGGGACTGCTCCACCCAAAGGTCACCTCTACTCACTATCCCCTCCTGAAAGAAAAAACTATGGAGGATTACATCAGGGACTCCCTGGCAGCTGGACTCATCCGCCCGTCTTCCTCTCCTGCTGGTGCCGGGTTCTTCTTTGTGGGAAAGAAAGATGGTTCTCTTCGCCCCTGCATTGATTATCGAGGTCTGAATGATGTCACAGTGAAGAACCGGTACCCTCTGCCTTTACTCACCTCTGCTTTTGAATTGCTCCAGGGATCCACTATTTTCACCAAACTGGACCTTAGAAATGCTTACCACCTAGTGCGAGTAAGGGAGGGTGACGAGTGGAAGACTGCATTCAACACCCACACCGGCCATTATGAGTACCTGGTAATGCCATTTGGCCTCACCAACGCCCCAGCGGTATTCCAGGCGCTGGTGAATGATGTGCTGCGGGACATGCTGAATAAATTCGTCTTCGTGTACCTGGACGACATCTTAATTTTCTCCAGAACTCTGTCCGAACACACCCGTCATGTCCAGCTGGTTCTTCGACGGCTCCTGGAGAACTCTCTCTATGTCAAGGCGGAGAAATGCGAGTTCCATGCTCAGACTGTGTCATTCCTGGGATACATCGTCGCTGAAGGCAATATCCAGATGGACCCCGCAAAGGTCTCGGCAGTTACCTCCTGGCCAGTTCCGGGGAATAGGAAGAAGCTGCAGCAATTCCTCGGTTTTGCCAATTTCTACCGGAAATTCATCCGGAACTACAGCTCCGTCGCCGCTCCCCTCACAGCTCTGACCAGCATCAAACACCCCTTTTTCTGGACCCCAGAGGCCAACACAGCCTTTCATACCCTCAAGGCCCGGTTCACCACTGCCCCCATCCTCCAGATGCCGGATTCAGACCGGCAGTTCGTTGTCGAGGTGGATGCCTCAGACGTGGGAGTCGGGGCCATACTCTCTCAACGGGCAGAGGAGGACAACAAGTTGCACCCCTGTGCATTTTTCTCTCGCCGGCTTTCACCTGCAGAGCGCAATTATGATGTTGGAAACCGTGAGCTGTTGGCTGTCAAGCTTGCCCTGGAGGAGTGGCGTCACTGGCTGGAGGGGTCCACAGTTCCGTTCCTGGTCTGGACCGATCACAAAAACCTCGAATACATCCGCAATGCCAAACGTCTTAACCCCAGACAGTCCCGCTGGGCCTTGTTTTTCACCAGATTCAACTTCACCCTGTCATACCGCCCAGGTTCTCGGAACACCAAGCCGGACGCTCTCTCCCGTCAGTTTCATAAGGATGACGCCCCTTCCCAGGAACCTGCATCAATTCTGCCCGATCCCTGCGTCGTAGCTGCCCTGACCTGGGATATCGAGGAGGAATTTCAAGAGGCCCTCCGTGACCATCCCAGTCCCAGTGCATGCCCAGACAGTCGTCTCTTCGTCCCAGATAATTTGAGGTCCCGGGTCATACAGTGGGGACACAACTCCCGCCTTGCCTGCCACCCGGGCTCCGCCCGCACCTGCCATCTCCTTGCCCAGCGCTTCTGGTGGTCTTCTTTGAGAAGGGATGTCCGAGAATTCGTCCGTGCCTGCCCCACCTGCAATCAGAACAAGTCCTCCACTCGGCCCCCCGCTGGTTTACTCCAGCCCTTGCCTGTGCCCACACGACCCTGGTCCCACGTCTCCTTGGACTTTGTAACTGGCCTCCCACCATCAGGTGGGATGACTGTCATTCTCACTGTGGTTGACCGGTTCAGCAAGATGGCACACTTCATTCCCCTCCCTAAACTGCCATCTGCCAGAGAGACTGCCCAGGCTGTTCTTGATCATGTCTTCCGTCTACACGGGCTGCCCAGGGATGTTGTCTCTGACCGAGGCCCGCAATTTACCTCTACATTCTGGAAGGAGTTCTGCCGTCTTCTAGGGGCCACAGTGAGTCTCACCTCTGGGTTCCACCCCCAGTCCAATGGTCAATCCGAGCGGGCAAACCAGGAGCTGGAGAAGGCGCTGCGGTGCATGGTTTCTCGCAAACCCCAGGCTTGGGCACAACAACTGATGTGGATAGAGTATGCTCACAACTCCCTCACCTGCTCTGCCACTGGTATGTCACCTTTCCAGTGTGTGTATGGCTACCAGCCCCCCCTGTTCCCCAGCCAGGAAGGAGATGTGTCCTGCCCGTCTGCCCTCGCCTATGCCCGCCGTTGCCGTCGTACCTGGTCACAAGCTCGTGCCACGCTACTCAAGTCAGCTGTCAGCTATGCCACTGGGGCTAACCGCCGAAGATCGCCGGCACCCGCCTACCGTGTTGGCCAGAAGGTGTGGCTGTCAGCCAAGGATCTCCCACTGCGGGTGGAATCGCGTAAACTGGCACCTCGATTCCTCGGCCCGTTCCCTATCCAGAGGGTCATCAGCCCAACCGCAGTCCGGCTCCAGTTGCCAACCTCCATGAGGGTGCACCCTACTTTCCATGTTTCGAAAGTCAAGCCGACGCATGAAAGCCCGCTGGTCCCCGTGCCGCTTCCTCCTCCTCCTCCTCGCCTCGTTGACGGTGGGCTGGTGTACACCGTTCGACGCCTGCTTCGGTCCAGACGGCGAGGTAGGGGCCTCCAGTATCTCGTCGACTGGGAGGGCTATGGACCTGAGGAGAGAACCTGGGTGCCAGCCAGTCGGATTGTGGACCGGACACTCATCGCCGACTTCCACCGTCTGCATCCTGATCAACCTGCAATCCGTAGGGGCCGCCCCAGAGGGGTCCCTAACCGTCCTGCCCGCCCGGCTTCCTGTCATGTGCCTGACCCTGACCCTGTCTCGGTACCTGTCCCGTCTTCTGTCCACGACCCTCCAGCTCCCTCCGAGGATGAGGATGTTCACTCGGACCGCTCGGAGGAATTCTAGCCCTCCACCGGCTCCCCTCCGCCCTCCCGACGTGGTGTCACTCTTGGGGACTTCTGGGGCCGTCCCTTAGGGGGGGGGTTCTGTCATGAGCTCTCTCTCTGCCTGGTAACACGTGCTGATTGAAGTCTGATGACCTCCACCTGTTCCTGCTCTGCTCTGCCTCACCCTCGTTACCTACCAGCTGCACTGCATTCACCACTCATCATGCCCTCTATATAAAGCCTTGCTTTTCAGTCCACACTTGTCAGATCGTCTGCAACCAGCACCAGTTACCTGCCTGTTTTTGAAAACGCCTCTGACTCTTTGCCTGTGATCCCGGACCCGCTCGACTACTTCTGTGTTCTCCAGCCCCGGTAATCTTGACCTGCCTTCCGTCCCTCTTCTACGAATACCGCCTAGTCCTTGACTGTACTGCTGCTTCGTTTCAATTGCTGTTGTGTGTGTGTTTCCCCCAGGACTTCCCGGATCATCCAGGTCCTGCCATCGCTGTTCGGCTACTGGGGGAACACACACACGCAGACTCTTGGAACTCCTGTACCCCCCCCCGGAACCCCTGAAACCCCCTTAACCCCCAACCCTTAAATAAACTTTTGAACGTGACGCTTTTGTGGTCCTCGTCCTGTTTGGTGTCTGACACTGTTAGCTTCCCTAAGCTACAGGTAGGATTATAAGGTAGGCCTATTTACAACATAAATTGTCAATAGGCTATGCTGGCGACACAAATAAAATCTCCTTTGGAAACCAATGGCTTACGCCTTACAGTATCAAGCGGACTTAAACGGTCATATCGTGGCGAAAAGTTGTAATAACATTCACGCAGCTCCATGAGTCAAGGAAAGCGCGAATGAAGTAGCCACTTCTAAATGGGACCCACTACACAGTAGCTTAAGGTGTTTTGCTAAAGCAGCCATAATGAAATGAAGGTGTCATTGTTTGGATACTTCACACACGTGCTTTTTAATTTCACAGACTACAACTACCAAGCTGTAATCAAAGCACATCGATTCCCCTCTCACACCCTGCACGCACTTAAAACAAAATAAACAGGCGTCTCAGTCTCACGCATGTATAGGCAAAACTGTATCAGACCGGTGTAACGTTGGTAAATCTTCCATTGCACAGAATGATTTTGTAGCACGTGCAATAAATGACAGTCGAAAGATACAAACAGTGCTGCTATACATTTGCTTGGTATAACCGCATTTATAGTTTTCTACAAATGCAATAAATCAAATGCCTCCATCACTCAACCAACGCTAACGGTAACATTACCTAGGTCCTTATTGATATTACAAGATTAACGTACCTGGTGGTGGTCCCCGGGGACGAAATGAAAATTTTCCGTAAAAGTCTAGTGGGGCTACATACCCACCAAATTTCATGTACCCCGGTGGTTCGGTGTCCCGGGTATCAATGACCAAAAATTCAGGGAGTAGATGACGGGAAAAATTCTTGAATTGTGTGCATGTGTGCGTGTACAAATTTATGTTTATGTGTGTGGGTGTGTGTGTGTGTGTGTATGTGCGTGCTTGTGTGTTTGCCTGCGTATGTGTGTTTGTGCATGTGCATGCATGCGTACATATGTCTACTGTGTGAGTATGTGTCATACGTATGATTACTGTAAATGTATGTGTGTGCGTGTGTATCTGTTTATGCACATGTGTGCACATGGAATGGGTTAACATGACCCCTGGAGGCAAACATACGGAAAAAATTGGTCATCCTAGGCCCTACAGTTCTCAAGATATTCACAGAGAACTGTGTCTGCCCTACCCTCCTTTCGGGGGGTCCAGTCCAGCGGGGGGGGGGGGGGGCTACAGATCAAAACGAAGAATGACGGTTCCATGCTATCCATGTGGGGGTACATGCCCACCAAGTTTTGTGTACCCCGGTCTTTCAGTGTCCCGGGAATCCTTGTTGGTGTACGTCACTAAATGTACACATAAATTATTTTATTGTAAGGCCCCCCATGAACGAAAGTACACAAAACTTGGCATGCATTCGGAGGGTGTCATAATGATCCTACACTTTTAATTTCGTGCAGTTTTGACCTTGTCAGCCAGAGATATTGTGATGAAAACACCTAATTTTTTGCTTTTTAATTTTTAACTAGGTGGCGCTATACATGAAATAAGTGGTAATGGGATGGGTTGACATGCCCCCTTAAGACCAACATACATAAAAAAGGTGGACCTCCTAGGCCCTACGGTTCTCGAGATATTCACAGAAAACTGTCTCCGGCCACCTACAGGCCAGTTGGTGTATAGTAACATAAATTAATTTATTGTGTGACCCCCCATGAATGGAATTCCACAAAACTTGGCGTGCATACAGAGGGTGTCATAATGATCCTACACTTCCAATTTCGTGCAGTTTTGACTATGTTAGGTCACAGATACCTTCAATTACAACACCTCATTTTTACTTTTTTGTGTTTAACTAGGTGGCGCTATACATGAAATGAGTGGTTATGGAATGGGTTGACATGGCCCCTTGAGATCAACATACAAAAAAAAATGGTCCTCCTAAACCCTACGGTTTTCGAGATATTCACAGAAAACTGTGTCTGCCCTACCCTCCTTTCGGGGGGTCCAGTCCAGCGGGGGGGCTACAGATCAAAACGAAAAACAATGGTTCCATGCTATCCATGTGGAGCTACATGCCCACCAAGTTTCGTGTACCCCGGTCTTTCAGTGTCCCGGGAATCATTGACGGAAATTTGGGCATGCGAAAAAGAAAAAAAAAAAATCTGACTAAACCTATATGACCGCCGCTTCGCTGCGCGGCGGTCATAATAATATATGGTTATATATATATATTACATATTTCATAATATATATTTTAATTAATGATATATTTCAACATTGAAAATGTAATAACATTATGAGCTCACCAAAAATGCCTGTATTAAACAGATCAGTGATCCAACTTGAGTTTGAGACCCTCTTGTCTGAAAGTGTTCCACTACATGAATAAATGGAATGGGAACCTTCCATTTACATTCTGGTCACTCACACATTCACATGTGATATGCATCTCATTCTGGTCACTCACACATTCACATGTGATATGCATCTCATTCTGGTCACTCACACATTCACATGTGATATGCATCTCATTTGTAAATATTTAAAAGTCCACTTTGAACATGTTCAGTATACACACACCCACTGTATGGTGCAATGTCAAGAATATGACATTCTCGTGTTAGTGAAGTTAAGTCAGAGGGGTACTTACGAACTGAGAATCGGAGAGCAGTTATCTGGCTTTTCCATTGCAGTCGCTCTAGCACAGACAGGTATCCCAGGATTAATGCACTCCCTGGCTCGGCAGTTATGGTGCTTCCCTGGCAGACATCATATAGTGCGTTCTCTACAGTGAGACACAGTGAAGAGTGCACAGATGCAATCAACACCTGCTGAACTGTAATTTTGTCATTCAACGATCTTAGCATGATTCACTCTCTCCATCTGGGGCTGCAGCACGCTCCCCGATCCCTCACACCCACTCACACCATCCTGAATGTGTTATAGGAGGGTTTAATTGTGGAATAAATAAAAATAAATAGAAGTAATAATAACGCTTTGCTTATTTCATTGCTGGAATATTTCACCACCGTCTGTGTTGTGTCTGCAAAGATACAGCAAATTCGTTAGTCTGCCTTTGAGCCTGTACTGTGCCAATGACAGTAACTGGGAGCATATAGTCCCACAGAATTGCAGTCCAAAAAGGAGTGTTTTCTCCAGTGTTTTCCAAAATGTTGTGCCCCAAAATATTAATCCTGTTAAGTGACCCACTCAGCAATTCCACCCTTTCTATAACTATTAGATATAACTGGCACTAAACTTACTTTATATCCATGTGCCATCAGTATGTCGACTCAATTATACTTTTTTTTCAACTCCCTAAGACTGCAGACCAGGAGACTGCTGTGTGGATTTTACTCATTTTCTGTAGGTAATTAAGTCTTTGATGGCTGACATACATACCAAGTGCAAACGATGTCCTCTGGGATCAGGCTCCAGTTGGGATCTTTAATTTGTGATTTTTCATTCCCTTTGCCTGGCAGATTTTTTTTTGCATTTGGTTTTTCTATGCATTAATCAAAGAAAGCGAAAGAAGTATGGATCAACGCACACACACACTATTTATGAGTTTGGGAGGAAGAAATGACTGAAGAATATTGCAACTATGTAAAATAACATCAAACAGCACTGGGCTTAATTCCCATCCGCAATTTCCTTATACTTTAGCCCATGAATAAAGACATCTGGCTATTTCTGTATATAATCAAATCAGCTCTTTAGGCTCCTGTGAGGGAACGACCTGCAGGCCAAATATATGAAAAACAAGATAAGAAAAACTTGAATTTGGTTGGGCTCTCATTAAAGGTTACTCTGGTATAATATGGCTCTGCATAAAGTGACTCTTTCAGGGCAGTGCACCTCTAAATCATTGTCCCCTGTCCATTGCGCAGTGTCGGGACAGGGAGGGAAAGGTTACGCTTTGCACCCATTTCTGGGCGGTGCATTCTCTTTTAGGGGACCAAAAAAACCCTACAAGGATATGCTATTGAACTATTTAGGGAATGGACTTTTTTAGGATGTAAAAAAAAGCTCTTTTTCAACGGGGACAAATGAGGAGCCTTTAATTTTTTAACACTGCAGCTGTCTTGCTCCGGTGCTCTTAGGATAAAAGATACAACCAGTGTCTGCCCTGTGGCGGACTACTGTGTAAGACGCAGACGGCCTATATAACCAGTCTGCAAACGCCAGTGCATGCAAAACTGACCTAATCTTAGCCAAAAAATTAATATGAATATGTCTAGCCAACCACATGGCTATATTTTCAGAACATTCAGGAAAAAGCAATCATACATTCATGTGATGACTGTTTGGATGCAGAATTCTGTCATCTGTAGAGTCTGAAATCTTTGTTCTTTAGCCATGATTTCTGTGTGAGTGAAAAAGACAGACTGACCAGCCTTCCAACATCACCCTGTGGTGTTTTCTGTATCAGGCACAGCATATACCATTCCACTGTCTGCTGTGTCGACCGCAGTGTGCATGAGTCATACAGGGTATATCCTGTCTAGGGTTGGGCACCGAAACACGGTTCTAATATGGCACCGGTGCCGACGCAAACGGTAGTAACTGCATCAAATAACAACATGGATTTCGGTGCCTCATTTCGGTGCTTAAATAGCGTTTTTTTTTTTCTTTTTTCGAGGCATCACTGCATGTCATGCGCCATCTCTAACGTCTTAACGTCTTGCTCTGATAGCAACACATCCAGATACAGTTAGCTAACATGATAAACACTGGATGTATAAACCAGAGGGGTGCACCACATAGGCGAGTGGACAGTGTTTGACAGCTTGCGTGAGCCCAAGTAGCTTACTTTAAAGCGATATTGCGAGCTCTTGTCAAAATCTAGCAGTGGGCCTAACTACACACAAGCAAAAGGCTATGAAACAACATCAACAGTAGGCTAGCCTATACGTTACACAATATCCTTGCTAATGCGCTAACTGACATTTATTTGAAATGTTATCAGCAAAGTTGTAAGGTGAAAACTTTATTTCACGGTGTGTTAAACAACATAATAGCATAGGCTATTAATCTTTCATGTGCATGAGGCCCATATAGCATCACAATGAATATAAAGATAATGTTAAAAGTAAGCTGGCAAAAACATAAATATGTAGGTTACATACCTGATGTCACTGAGCTGTCAAAGAGGCTACGAAACCATCTCCGTACGTTATCGCTAATTAAAATCAGCTGACTGGTGTTAGCGCTAGCCATAGTTGCTGTTAAAATGTCTACTAGGCTAGCGCTGGGAATCTAAACACTTCAACACCGACATGTAGCCTAACATGTTCAAAACCACTGCGTGTTATGGATTAAGACATGAAATTTCTTGAAGCATTTGGGAATACACTGAATTAACTGGAAAGTAGAGTCCCTGTTAGATTTGCTTCCTTGCAAATGCCGTTGTCCATGACCTGTCAGTTTTATGGCAAGTGGTTTTAACATACCTTATGGCAAACCGCCTACACTGGGTAAACTTGAAAGCAGAGTGTGCATGCATGGCAAGCTGTTTTAACATTTAAATGTATTATTCGTAGGAACAATGAGATATTGATAGTGAATTGAATATAACAGTTCAATTTCATGTTCAAATTTGTCTTATCAATAAAAAAAAGCAATTCATGCTTTAGACCATTTTAATTTAAAACATTTTTAAAACAAAGTACCGGTTCAGGCACCGTTTCGGCACCGGCACCGTTTTAAAAGTATCGATTTAGCACCGGTATCGGATAAAACCCAAACGATACCCAACCCTAATCCTGTCATACCCCATACGTACAGTATTCACTGTATTTCAATGCCATGGTGGGCAATGGCATACCACTCCGTATGTCAGACTTCAGTCATGTTTGAGGTGTTGTAGTGCAGAGCTCTCTCCCCTCTATCTGTTGAGAGCCTCTTGCTGAAACAACAGACTGTCATTTGCATACCATAGACAAAATGGACTCAATAGATCGTGCATGTTATCTGTAAACACGTAGCACTCTGAGATATCACCCCGAAGCTAGCTTCACTCACGAAGCTAAGAGAGGGAGGGAGCGCTCAAACAAGCAAATCAAACATTCAAACAATGTCATTTGTTTACTGCAGAAATGGGCTCTGTTTGCTTTAATATACCACCGCGAGAAGAGGCTCGCAGATGTGTATTATGGAGTTCATCTGTATGCATCTGACATTATCTCACAGCATGCATAGAGAGGCCATTGCTCTTTTTTAAAACACAAATTTGGAATATTTATTCACTATTCAGCTGAATGTATGCTATCCGTGAGACTATATGTTTCCCCAGGCAAACATCCACAGCATAGAGATGGAGTGACTGTGGATGACATCTGTGCACAGAGGAGAGGCTGACTATCTAGGACTGTCAAGATTTATATCTGATGTTACTGATATCCTGTCAAAATTATTTACCTTCTTCTAATACCTCTCGGTGTGAAAGAGATGCATATCATTTTGTGTGAATTGTCTGTTTCTTCATGGTGGAGATTCTGCACCCAGCTTAAGCCGGAATTTGATCAAAGATAATGCAGGATATTGTGTTTACAATTGTTTTTAAGCAAAATGAAACATTTATATCACAGAGTTGTTCACTTTAAAATGAGGATGTTCCTTTCTACAATTTGCTTTCTTGCTTTTTTCATCACTCTTTTCGCCAGTCTGGGCTGACAGATCCCTGCTTGCATCTGTGACAGTCACCTGCCTGAGGCACTGACCTGTGGTAACCATTGCAGCCATGTGATTCTGTGTCACCGCTGACCACTGAATCTGACCGCTTGCCCTGGCTCTCTTTCACTACGCCCGCCCGCCTGCTGATCTCTCTTCCTCCTCCCGGCTATCGTTATGTTGACATCCAATGGGAATGCCCGGCTAGTGCATGTCTGACACAGGAACCATCTGGTCTAAGGGTTGTCCCGGTGATGGCCTCTGTCAATCGGATCGGCCCTCTTGGGTTACCTTTGGCTGCACTGTCAAAGACACTCGACTGAAAGTGTCGGGGATGGTGAGGAAGGGATTAAGCAGTGAGCGTAGGGCTACTGGAAGATGACAAAGAAAGCCCATCCTGTATATATACTGTATATACTGCTGGGCCTATTGTCATGCCTGGCTGCTATACTGCAGATGTATATGTTTTCAAAGCACGACTGTCCCGTAACACAGCTATCAGATTTGGATTTAAAAGCTGCTGAACCTCTCAACCTGTTATCACACAAATAAACCCACATATACATAGGTGGATGAAACCACCCACCCATACATACAATTACTGAGCATGTGCTTCTCTTTTCTCTTTTGCTATATTGGTGGACTGTTTCCATTGTGTCATAATGAGGTGTGTGTGTGTGTGTGTGTGTGTGTGTGTGTGTGTGTGTGTGAGAGTGTGTATGTGTGTGTGTGTGTGTGTGTGTGTGTGTGTGTGTGTGAGAGAGAGAGAGAGCGGCGAGATCTGGGAAACGTTTCTCAAGGCAATAAGCGGCTTCAAGGACTCGACACTCTCCCTAGCCCACAGCTGCTGCCACGGCCCCAGCCTCCCACACATGGGCAGACACACAAACATCCGCAGCCCCTCTGCATCTCATAGCCGGCGAAGGAGCCCACCTCACATGGTTATTGTGTTGTTGTGAACAGAGTGGGTGAGAACAGGAGCACCAAGAAAAATCAATGCAGTAGTGCTCAAAAGCAACAAAAAAAAACATTAAAAAAAATAATAAAACTAAAGAAAAAAAGGGAAAAAAGAGGCATATTTAGACTGAAAGTCTGCAAAAAAAAAGTCTTTCATAAGAGAAGGAATTAGGAGCTTTTTTATGTGCATTTGATTTTGCCTTGAATATCAAATAGCAAAAGACAAATGGTTTTGATATAAAGGGAAAAAGAGTGTCTGTGTATGTGTGTGTGTGTGTGTGTGTGTGTGTGTGTGTGTGTGTGTACGTGTGTGTGTGTGTGTGTGTGTGTGTGTGTGTGTGTACATGGTTTTGATATAAAGGGAAAAAGAGTGTCTGTGTGTGTGTTTGTCTTTCTGGGTGCACGTGTGTGTGTGTGTGTGTGTGTGTGTGTCTGTGTGTGTGTGTGTGTATACAGCATGTGTGTGTGGTGTCCATGGCTATTTCTTCTCCCAGTGGTAAACGCACATTAAAATTCTTCAATCCTTCCCTTTCATGGTGAACGTGTGAAGCTGAGAACAGTCCCTTTCTCTCTTCCCCTTGTTGTTTTGTTAAAGTGCTCCTCCTGGGATTGCAGCAAAGTTAGAGGGAATAAGTGAGAGAGAAAAGACAGAGAGAGAGAGAGAGGGGCAGAGAGAGAGAGAGAGAAAGAGAGAGGGGCAGAGAGAGAGAGAGAAAGAGAGAGAAAGAGAGACGGGCAGAGAGAGAGAGAGAAAGAGAGAGAAAGAGAGAGGGCAGAGAGACAGACTCCAGGAGCAAAAGAGCGCAGAGTGAAGCTGGCTCCTCACAGGGCACATTCATCAGGCATTCTGCAAGCCTCCCCGCCCTTCCCCTGAATTGCCTTGTCTGCACCGAATAAGGAGCTTCTGCTGTGCCCTGCTCCCCCCGCAACCCCTCCCCCCCCACCAGACTTCCTCACACCGAACCAACCCCAACATCCGGTACCAGCAGGGGCACTCCCTCTGCCCCGTAATGTATTCTCCCACACCCCCTCGCGTACTCTCAACCACAAGCCTGCCAGTCTGTTGCCCGCCTGCCTGCCTATCTACCTGCCATGGCACCAAACGAGAATATATACACCAGGAGATTATGGCTCTGCATGTAAATAAATGAATGAATCAGCTCTCTCTTCAGAGACAGAAAAAAGATAAACCTATCATTGGAAAGATGAATTATTTATCTTGCAGCCACTCGCGATATTGACACAATAGATTCTGCTGATATGGTTTCGATCCTGAGGGAGGTGCCTGCACCTGCACATCATTCATGTATAATTGAAACAGATTGTATCAATCTGCTCCACTGTCAGATGCCATATATTTGCCGAGGACCACTATGGCGCTGAGGAGCATGGAAAGGATCGATGGCTTTCGTAATGAGGACTCTTAGAAGACAGCTTTTTAATGCTGCGGGATGAAAAAATGTGTACGCTGTAGGTAACATTAAGAGTACACAGTTTTACTGTGCGTGTGTGTATGTGTGTGTGTGTGTGTGTGTGTGTGTGTGTGTGTGTGTGTGTGTGTGTGTGTGTGTGTGTGTGTGTGTGTTTGTGCATGTGTGTGTGTGTGCATGTGTGTATGTGTGTTTTCTGCCCCAGTTGATTCCATGGTTGACATTCAAAGCATCTTGTCATGCTCTGAAACCCATCACAGGGGCCATTTCTCTGGATCCCTCCAATATATATGCAATCACATAGGTAGAGTCAGAAGGCAATAGGCAGAATCTGAATTGATGTGCTTTGCTCTTCCATGGGTAACATTTTCTGCCACTAGGAATACTATCATACAAAGGTCCTCTCTCTGATTGTAAAAAAAAGAAAAGAAAGAAATTGTTCAATAGATACATAATTGTCATGATTTTATCATCAAAATCCCTTCATACACCAATATGTCTTGAATAATTTGAGCGTGTTGAAATGGGAATACAAGATAAAAATGCAGAAGAGAATCCCTTTACTTAAGTGTTTGCTGCTTTGCCTCTCCGTGCGGGTAATTCCTCCACTGTCACAGGTCTCACCCACCCCCATGATGCTGGCAAAGACGGCTCTGACCCTGCACACTCCCCTTAGCCATCTATCCGTCCTCTGGGCCGGTATCAGACAACACAACACTGCCATGGCTGAGCGGCAGGGGGCTAAAGACTCATCAATATGCGAGGCCAGTCTCCCAGGCACCGCTTTGATCAAGCCCTGCCATCCTATACAAGTTAACTTGGGGGAGAACTGTGGGAACTAATTACCAATGATGCGGATCCAGCCGGAATTACCCATTTAACCCTGATTAATATAGAAAGTCACCATAAATCCATGAATCAATTACACGTCCAAGACAAAAGACAAGGGGGAGATAATGGTCCTTTTTTTAGCTGATTTTCTGGTTGGGAAGGTCCCTGGAAAATCTGCTCACCCCTTGGCAAAACAAACTACAAGGGCACTTGGAGAGTCCAGACCTCCACCAAGGCCAAATGCTGTGTATCCCGCAACATTAGCAAAAAGTGAAACTAAACTCGCTGAAGCGGCCTGTAAATGGATCCACTCCAAAATCTAAAGAACTAATCTTTGGACCATGCTACACCTCTCCAATATGGCTGGTAATCTCTGTATAATCCTGTTTATGAAGAGACAAAGAAACAAACAATCCGCCCTGAAAACATAACCTCCTTGGTGAAGGTAATAAATAAGCTTACAGAACCCTGGTAGGCCTTCAGGGTTATAATAATTACATTGTGACAGAGGGCAGCCTGTCCAGTTCAACAATTATATATACACATATGTAGCGAAGGGAGAGAGCAGTGACCCCACCCGGACTTGAACCCAGGTCTCCAGGGTACTAACGCCAAAGAGCCAGGCCCGTTGGTATGGCAGTCAGAGCGCATACTCAACTGTAGTGACGGTACTCTGTCACACACATACTATACCAACAACTGTATTAAAATACAGTAATGGATAGTTGAGTTTCATACCAGTACAGTAACAAATCACCAGAGGCGGATAACTATCTTCTGGATATATAAAGACAAGCAAAGAGTACATGATATAGACTAGAGTGCTTAGATCATGTACATGAAAATGAAGAAACAATATCCTCAATCAGTCCATTTATAATTGAGACAACAAATTATCTCTGATCATAGGAGTTTTCAAAAAGCACATGTCACTTCTTTGATCTGGATCTGACAAGGGTGTCAAATAAATGTATAAATGTTCTATACATGCCTTCTGTGTTGAATGCCTTTGTTAGATGATTTTGTTCCTTAGACACATTCTGACAAGCAAAATTATGCCTCGTGTTATCAGCGCAGTTGTCTACAACTCTTGGGATGGTGTAACATCCGTCCATTTTCATGTCAACATTTTTTTGTTTCTGGCAGAAAGACAATTGAACGCTTCCTTTTGATTCTGACTCCAGCTTTGATGTAGGCGACAGGAGCAAGCCCATCAGTCGCCCGCGCTCCATGGGGATGAGTCACGACCCGTCAGAGGAAATCAAACACAAGCTCTTAACACTGATGAAGATGCTCTGTGCCGGGCTATTCATTAGCACTGGGAAAAGATGACTTTCCCCCCAATCTCAGCAGACCAACAAACTTCTGAGCGTGCGAGATTGATATCTTTTATTTTTCGCCACTCCTTCTCACCGCATACACTCTGCGTGGAAAATTTAATCTTGTGGTATAGATGCTGTGCCTCTTCACTCGGAACCACTTCTCCACTCAATAATGAAACCACAACCTACATCCGCTGCCTCAGCTATTTATATACTCTGGTCAAAAAGCATATTTGTAAATATTTACAGGCTGATTGAGGCATTTTTTGTCTCTGAAGGGAGACTTTCTAACTCAATGCATTCATAGCAGGTGGTGTGTGTGTGTGTGTGTGTGTGTGGGGGGGGGGGGCATTTTATGGGCTTGTAAGAGCAGTCATTTCCAGTGTATCACAAGACGTTATTAAAAAGGGAGCCAAAAGGACCCACATTTATAGTGTGATAAAACAGTTTGCTCAAGCTACACGAGAGACAAGAGCAAAAGCTATTCAGGCTGCTAACTGCTTTATTGGCGCATCAAATAGGCATCCTATTAATCACAAGGTTCCATTTCAGCATTCTTATTGATTAGTGTGATTAGATGCTTGCTGTATTCCCTTTATCTGCTTTGCAGTTCGACACTACCCTTAAGGCCTATGGGTGCGAGTCCTCATTCAAAACAGAACTGAAATAATCAACATGATTCTAGCTATATTCAGACTCTCATAATCTGATTTTTTATGATGTGAATGTGTGAAGGATGTAATCCAATTCAGTGGCTTCATGCTTGGCTTATTGTCATTGATTTGTATTGATTAACCCGTCCTTTAACCGGTGCGGTGAAACAATCATGACAATGACTCACCTCATGGCGCTTTGACTGAGATAATTCATCATCACCTGCTTGGCTTTGCCATTAAATGGATTACTTAAAGAGTTAAACCATCAGGTTGTTGACAGACTGATGACACACCCTATAAAATCAGAACCCATTTTCAGTTGATGATGGCATTTATGTATGAATGTGAACAGGAAATAAATGTTTGCAAAGAGAATTAGGAGCGCGCTCTAATGTGGTGTGCAAAGGAACACGATGACAGTTGAACACGGAAATGGCGTCCTAGATGCAGGCCTTGTTTTAATTGACATGTCTCCTCTCCTACTAACAGAGATGATCAAAAGCTTGAGATTAAAGTTTCTTTCAAATGCCATTACTTATGCTCTATGAAAAGACTTGGATAAATCATAAACGTGTCATGTCATCACACCGAGATTAAACAAGGGAGAATTAATATACTCCAGAGAGTCATGCAATCTTACTCTTGCCGGCCAAACTTGGGAACAAAATAATTAAAATACCGTCATGTGACTTGCCCCTTCAGAATCCAGATACACACGTGAGCTTTGTGCCTTTGTGTGTGAGGGGTGCTTTGTATGCGTACATCCATGTTCACGTCTTTTTTGGTTCCTGAGACTAAGACAATCCTTTCATTATTTGAGACCCCTGCATCCCTCCATCTCTGAGTACTTCACTTAATTTGCTCGACTCGTCATTTCAATTTAAATGCAAATCTACACTTTTATCGTGCTCAAACACCTTTGCTTAAAACAGTGTTTTTTTTTCTTTTCAGGCTGACGTGTAATAGAAGGTGCATCTATGAGAGAATGTCTCATTAATTAAGGCCAGTGACCAAAACAGAGCTGACCTTGCCAAATTAAATGCTGTGCCCTTCAGAATGCCAAAAGATCTTATAGCAGTGTCAGTGTCTGCAGGTCAAGATAGTACCACTGTGAACACCATGGCACAGAACAAACTAAATATCACATTATGGATGAATCAATACAAAGTAATCTATTTATGAGCTAATAACAACTAATTAAGCAGGTTAAAACAAAACAGTCACATATATAATATGCAATAGGCCTACAGTATATTTGTAAGTGCTTTACAATTGAGTAAGATGAAAAAAAGAAACTCATAAAAAAAAACTCATAAAACATTTTAAGCTAACTAGGGCATACAAAACCAAAATGATAAAAAATAATAATATAATGTATTTGGTGGCCATAGGGGATAAATAAATATTTCTTAAATGATTTACTGAACATGTGGTATCTCTCACAAGCCATAATATATAGACATGAGATGCCTCTGCCTTTTGTAATGCTTCTTCCCACATGTTCAGAACCTGAGGTTTAGCCAAGGTTCATGAAGCTGTCAGTCAGAATGCTGAAGCTTAGCTCAGCCCAGCTGACTGGTGAAGGCACCACCGGTATCTGAATGCCTGTTCAAAATGGCATCCGCACAACAGCAGGACTGAACTCATTGAACACTGACACGTCTGAGCAGCTTGAAGTGCTGCTATGATAGCCTGTCTTGTGTCAGTCAGTGAGACAGAATTCTCAGAAACAGCCAGTCATAAATGCTGCCAGCAATGAAAGGTAAAGGCATACCAAAGGTCTTACAGCTAAAAGCATAAATCTCTTCTGGTTGAAAAAGTCCTTTCTTCTGGATATGGTGACTATAGGGGCATGTTATTATATTTACTGTAATTCTGGAAACTAGCATACAGTAGAGGATTTTTGGGATGAAAGAGCCGTCAATGAGCTCAGTTATATAGTGGATTTGTGAAACGTGGGATTTACGACTTTGAAGGAAACAGTATATTGCAGAAAGAATGAAGTCAATATATTAGATCAATTCAGTTCAAAAGTTCCAGTGCAAAAGCAGTTTTGAGAAGAAAAACACACACCATGTGAAATAGCCTAGCTTATTCTCTACTGAGCCAGGTGACACATAGCACACGTTGCACTATTCACATGAGGAGTCTGTGTTGATGATAGTTCTTCAGGGCCACTTTAGGAGGAAGGAGGCTTTGTTGAAGTGTCAGTGCACATTCCCACAACTGGAACCAGCCAAGCCAATGTCAACATCAGGGCAGCTAGCAGCACTTGAAAAGTCCCCCCTCGCCAAAACTTGGGAGTCTAGAGCCCACACACACACACACAGATACACACAGACACAAAGACACAGATACACACACACACAGATACACACACACGCACGCACGCGCACACACACAGTCACACACAAACACCCCTCATTTTCACCAGCGCCATGGGGTTTGTCAGTGACAAAACAGTGTGATGAGTGGTGTGGGGAGATGTCAGTGCTCTCCTGTCAGTGTTAATAAGGGGAATACCCAAATCTGAGGTGTGCAAATCTGGGCGTCTGGGGGTGGCACAGAGGAATAACAAAGGGAGAATGAGCTTTGTGTTTTTTTAACCTGAAAATCTCCTGTGTGTGTGTGTATGTGTGTGAGTGAGTGAGAGAGGGAGTGAGTGTGTGTGTGTGTGCGTGGGTGTATATGTGTGTTTGTGTGTGTGTGTGTGTGTGTGTGTGTGTGTGTGCAGTGTTGTAATGTAACGGAGTACAAATACGAGTAGGCTAAATCACCAAACAACAATATAGCCATACAAAAAACATGTAGCCTAAACATTAGTTCAATATGCCTCTTTGTGGAAGCGTGGGATAGGCTACATTTCAAAGGCTTTCTTTCTTTCTTTCTGTTTTTGTTAACTTGTGGAATAGTGGAATATTTTTTGTTAACTTCTCAGTTGAAGTAAATTATTATATAACCTTTACACATTTGTTGAACCATGGTACTAATCAAAACTACAGGAAAGTAAGAGCTGAAATGTTGCTTCATTTATCCAATTTCCACTACTATGGAAAACGTGGGCCGGTCTTGGGCCTGAAACTCCCGGGCACTAGCCTAGAAATCTAGACGCACCCTATCGGCAGCAAATTACATTTTAATGTGGGTGTGGCTCGTCAGGCTACCCGGGCACTGAATTCTGGCAACTTTGAAAACCAGCTTCTTTTCAAGATGAACAGACACATTTTCAGTTTCAACTAATGACTGGCATATTAGTAGCTGCTGGACATAGGTGGCTTGTGTGTGTGTGTGTGTGTGTGTGTGTGTGAGAGAGAGTGAGATGGTGACCTGGGGAGTAAGCCCTAGAAATGCTCATACCACATGACCAAAATGTTCTCCCTACCAGCAGGTTATTTTTTTGAAAGAAATAAGTTATTTACTTTTCATTTTTACCTGAAGTTCATACAAAAGTGAAATTTCTGTTTCTGTTTTTTTCTTTGAAATAAGATATGGGAACCCTGAATATGCTTTATGCTTTACTATAAGAAAGCCAAAATAAAGTTTACAATAACAATTCAAAATAAAACCGCTTGCTTTTTACTTTTTACTTTTACTTCAAATACTTAAGTACATTAAATATCAGAAAATTACTTTTGATACTTAAGTACAGTATACATCAGATACTTTAAGACTTTTACTTAAGTACTATTCTAAAAGGTAACTTTTACTTCTACCAAAGTCTTTTTCTAGTACGATACTTGTACTTTCACTCAAGTATTGCTTTCTAGTACTTTATACAACACTGTGTGTGTGTGTATGTGTCAGTGGATGAGTGTATAGCTGCAAGCATTTTAAACCTCTGGGGGTTATTATTTGTTAAAGTTCACTGACATCTTAAACATGTTGACAAGTATCCCCTGAAAGACTCCAAAGTTAATGTGCAGGTTGATGGAAAATTAAGTAGTTTGGGATGGACTTTATTTGAAGGTTAATAGGATTCTGACTTGCTCTAATGTGACCTTAATGGCAACATGATTTGGTGCTGCTTAATGAAAATAATAGCTTCTACCTACTCTAACAAAACACTTTTGCATGCTGTACTATTTCTGCAACATATATGGAAACTCTTTTTTTACAATGAACATCTGAAGCTGACATACAATTGCAGAGATGCAATGATTATAGGAAATGCCAGGTTGGCCTTTAAAAAAGAATAGCCTGGATGATGAAAGTATTTTTGTTTTACAGCACGTCTTGTTTTTGTCACCAATCACCTGAAAGAAAAAAAGTGTGTAATAAAGAAATTGTGTAGTAAGAGTAAATCAGCAAGATTAGAAACATATTTGAGAACTCAAATAAGCTTGGTTACATGTGATTGTTAGGCCATAAAGGATATGTCCTGCTATGTGGAATCAATGGACAATTCAATATGCAATACAATACTTCTCTACAACTGTCGCCTATGCAGTTGTATAAAACATGTAAGGGATGATTATTTCAGGACATTCATTGCACCTTCCTTTTCATCATTATTGATGAAAATGTCGGTCTGCCTATCAGTCTCTCTCTGTCTCTCTTGCCTGCGTCCTCTCTCTGACCCAGCCCAGCCACTGTGTGCTATTATTATCATTATTAATAGCATTGCAGCATGGCTAAATCATTTATGGCCCAACCTGAGGAGAAGGCTTCCACCTAGTCAGCAGGCACGCCACGGCTCCCTTTATACGTCAGAAAATGTGACCTTAAGCAAGTACCATCCAACCTCCAAACCCCCCCAAGTGTCTATGACTCAGCCTCTGTGTCTGGCATCAGCGCCTCAGCGAGCGCACATTGGGGGGCAGATAGGGCAGAAGCAGATGGAAGGTGTTTGAGAAAAGAAGCACGCCATACCGCAGCAGCACAACGGCGCCGGCTGTCCTCTTAGGCAGTGGTGCAGCAGCGCTCTGTGCTCACGTTCATGCTGCACTGGAGTTGTTGGCTAGGATAGCGATCACATTTATTATGGCCGTCATTCCTCATTTACGATGTCTGAGGAAAGTTAGCGGTATGACTGATGTGTTGTGGTTACATAAGGCAAATTATGCTTTTTTTAAGATTGTATGAGAATCATAAGCTGTTTGATTAAAACTGTCCAAGGACAAGCTCACCACCCACAAACTGAGAGAGCTGAAAAAAGAGAAGTGTCAATTATTAAAGGAATTATCCGGAGTAAAATGCACTTTAGATCAATTTACGGATGATTGGGAGTACATACGTTGAGTTGACATCAAAATCATGTCATTCGGATGTGTTTTGAGAAAGTTCGATTTTACCGTTTTTAGTCAAAACTCGTTAGCGTGGAAGTGAGAAGGGCATATTATTTCGCCGCTACAAAACGCTATTTTTATACCTCTTCTACAGCTCTACATTACACTTACGTGGTAGTGAGTAGAGGGTCCCTAAAGCCAAACCGAAGTATCCCGAGGACTTTATGTGGTCGGATAGAGAGTCCAGAATGAATTTCATCAAGCCAGTACCTTTCCGGAAATGTTGCCATCTTTGCTGCCACCTTTAGGGGAAAGTCCGTAGGAGTCGATTGCCAAAATTCACAATTTCGTCACCGTTTAAAAAAAAATAAAAAAAAAATAGTCCAGTCCATACAACTTCATTTCAATTTCAAAAGAAATACTGCACTATGTTTTTTTTTTGTTTTTTTTTAAACGGCGACAAAATTGTGAATTTCCAGAGCGTGTTACTTCCATACTTGGCAATCGACTCCTATGGACTTTCCCCTAAAGCTGGCAGCAAAGATGGCATCATTTCCGGAAAAGTACTGGCTTAATGAAATTCATTCTGGACTCTCTATCCGACCACATAAAGACCTCGGGATACTTCGGTTTGGCTTTAGGGACCCTCTACTCACTACCACGTAAGTGTAATGTTGTTTGGAACTGTAGAAGAGGTATAAAAATAGTGTTTTGTAGCGGCGAAATAATATGCCCTTCTCACTTCCACGCTAACGAGTTTTGACTAAAAACAGTAAAATCGAACTTTCTCAAAACACATCCGAATGACATGATTTTGATGTCAACTCAACGTGTGTACTCCCAATCATCCGTAAATTGATCTAAAGTGCATTTTACTCCGGATAATTCCTTTAATTTCAACTTTGTTAATTAACTTTTATCTTCATTAATTTTACATAAACTCTTCATTAATGTGTTTGCTATTTTGATAATGTTATTGGTATGCCCATATCAATAAAAGCTAACCCTTATTGAATGTTTGCTGTACGAACAGAATTATAAGCCAAATGAGATATGTGTCTGGAAATGCTTTCTGGAACAAACTATGCTGCATACATTCTCTTCTAGGTCTCCCTATATGAACTAATTGTTTGTTCTATTGTTGTCTGGCCTATTGATACCCTGCATTTGAACTTCCACAAATCTTCATTTATTTACTCCGGGATGGGGCGCTAGAATAGCAAAGAAATGGTCTCTTCTCCTGGGAGCCGTTCAATCACTTTGAACTTGGACCCACAACAAGCAATATTTCCACAAAGAGAAATGATGTGGGGCCTATACTGCATGCTTATTTTCGGAGGCCAGAAAGAGACAAATTCTCAATGAGGATAAATGATGCGCCACCTTATGGACACTCGAATGAGTTGATTAACCTCAATAAGGGCAAAATGGAAGTGTTTTTTCCCCTTCGCCACCAACCAATATGCGACTGGATATGAGTTAGAAAAGATGAACTAGGAGAGGGAAGATGCGCTGCAGAACACCCATTTAGTTACAGATAATAACGAGAGCAAAATTAATGTCACCGCAAAATACATCTTCAGCTTTAAAACCGATGAGAGAGAAAAAAAAGTCGAAGGACAGCGTGTGCTTTCTCACCTCTACGCTGTCTCCTGTCTGTCTCCTGTATAAATCCCACCTCTACACAGCACACGGTGTGCTCCTTCACTGTGGCTAAGTCTTTTGATTATATATCGGCCATCTTTACAATGCAGTGCCATGTGCGATTGACTAAAGTACAGCTAATGACAAGTGAGGTTAGGATATCGAATGCTGACTCAAAAGCAGCCGCCATTGATATTCATGTGGGCTTGTGAGTATTTTGAGGTTGTTCAGATTGATCAGCATGGCCCTTGGCTGTTTATGTTTGAGCCTGGGTGTGTGTGGACTGGTGCCAATTTGAATATTTATCTTCTGGAGAGGCGTTTTGGGTCCTAATTAAGTCCACATGTATGCTAGAGACAGACAGTAGCACAATGTGAAGCTTTCCCACGATTGGAAACCAGTTTATCTGCGATTAGTCTCAAAGAGCACAAAGGGACAAATAAAAAAGAAACCATTACTGACTAACTCATGTACCATATCAAATATTAATCAACATAGAGTGGGGGTCATTTCTTAAACTTACTGTTACAGTAGCGGAGTGGTGATCGGGAAAATTCTCGGTCATTTTGAGGCCAGGCTGATTACTGTGAGCTTAAAAAGTGCATGATATTGCTATTTGTATAAATTATTTGCTGCTACCTCCAGCAGCCGGGACTGTGCGACTGCAGCCCCTCACTCCCACTCCCCGAAGCCCCTCCCCACAGCCCTGGTGATAACGAGATAACAACTATGATGACCTGACCTGCAGGTATGAGATGCGTGTGTGAGATGGGTACACTACTGAAGATTTGAAATGAGTGGCTGTGACATGTTTTAAGTAGCCTGGATTTCCCCCACAAAATAGGAATCAGGCCAAGATGGGTCACACTCCCCATCTACACCCACCCTCTGTCCCCCTGCCAGGAGGGGGGGCGCTGGAGCTTGAAATCTCCTGGCAATATTTAGTGTCCCGCTCCGCCCCTGTGTTTCCCTCAGTGCGATGTTCAGGGTGTTAACTTACGTAATGCCGGTTTTGTAACAATCCGCACCCTGCTCTTGCATTAAGGTAGTTAATGCGCTACACCCATTCAGTCAAGGTCATTCTCTGACACACGCCTCCTCCCTTTTTCAAGTTAGCCGACGCCACTACCTGAGGTATTCATTTTAGGCCAGTGTCAGGGCTGCCGCTTCAATTTCCACGTGTGAATTGCCGAAGCCACTGGACATCATCCTCAAGTTAATGTCTGCTTTCCCAAGGGTGACACCAGTAAATTGCTGTGAGGCAGTACCGATCATCAGCTTTCCCAGGGAGTGTCTGCACAATACCCATGCTTGAGGGAACTTAGAAGTGACGCTAGCAACCCATCCAGCTTTGACATCTGTTCTTGGTGTGTGAGTCATTTCACTTGAAGTTAATGTGTGTTGACCTCACCCTTTGACACCCGCGGTCAATTTCAGTGATATGGTGCCCTAGTGATTGACAGGAGACTATCGAGGCTTAGAAAAAGCAGTTATTTGGTGCAGTCACTTGGAGTATCCATACTGATAGAGTCTGATGGCATCACCATCACTATGGGGCTCTATCAGATAATGGCTATGACACACACACAATCCGATAATGGCTATGACACACACACAAACACACACACACACACACACACACACACACACACACACACACACACACACACACACACACCATCACCACCACCACATTTGAAAAGATAGGTAAAGCATGTCACCTGGCGACTTTAGGCAGCCAGCCTATGAGCACTCCAGTAAAAGGCAGTAGTCTGCCAGGCACATAGAAGGCGCATAGAACAGTGTTTATGAAAACATTGTTATTACGCCTAATTTCACACATCACAACATTTCTCTAGGACTAACAGTGGTGCCGCATGACACGTTTGTATGTGCCAAGTGGTGGTGGTGGTGGGTGTGGGGGGGTGATGACAGATATCGTGGGCAGTCATGATAAACAACAGTCACCAGACTATTTGTTTTGAATGTAACATAACATCCTCCGTCCATCCCTGTAAGACCCCAGGAGAACACACTGACGTCCGATCTGGCTCTCACCCACCGCGTGGGCACATATTACTTGTCAAATGTTCAGAGCTCAGAAATACAGTTCATATCTCCAGATTAAAATAGCATGAACAAGGCCTACACACAAAAACCTTCGTGACAAAACACTCCTCCCTTCCACACGTACACACACACACACACACACACACACACACACACAGTTCCCTGCTACGTGTAGCTTCCGAGAATTCTGGTGGGGCACTTTGACATGTCATGTACATTGTTACGACGAGACAAGACACTTTTTTGCCGCCTCCCAGGAGACGGCATGGCACGGCTACCCCCCACGCCAGACGCCATGACTGACAAGCTCTGGCAGCCTGCAGTCGCACAAATCCAACCGGGGCCCTTGGGTGCAGGGGGGCAAGCGCGCCGTGCACACGGGGAGCATCCAACAGTCTGAGAGGCTGGCGATGGGGGTGGATGTATAATGTACTGTTTAATATGCTGGAGCTAACGGAAGCACGTACGTGGCCGGAATCATATCGCAAGATTATCAGTCAAAGCTGCCAAAATATCACTAAGAGAGATGGTTGGTCAGAGACTTTTTTTTGAAGATATTGGGATCTACATCAAAGGGGATTCAGTTTAATTGCTTGTTTTGGGGCGATTTGTGCTATGCACGAAATCTCTTTAAGATATAATGCATGCTACCTCTTAGGACATCATCTGTCTGGCGAGTCCAGCCTTGATTAAAGAGTGTTTTTAATCCTTTCATATTAAAAAGACTTTAAATGCAGATTTGGTTTGTACTTCACAAGGTGTAGCAGCAGGGTTTTTCCAGGATTGCCTCTGAGATAAAATACAACATTTGCATGGAGTGAATCATGCAACCCTTACATGTATTCATTTGGTGGCCACTTTTATTCCAGCAGCATACAATATAAGTGAGTGCACCCTACTGTATGTGCATATCACTTGAATGTCACACAATTAAAAATAGTCTCAATAAGTAGGCTACAGTGTTTCCTCTTATGAACAACAAACCCCCCCTAAATATTTTAGGAATGCTACATAAAAAAAAACGGCCACAAAGTTGAGATTCAGTGCAACAAAACTGAGCACACATGCCTCTAATCGCTGTCACAGAAGTTCGAAAACCTGTGATAATTGAAACCGAATTGAGCAAAACTGCCTTTTTTAATGTCCAATTAGCCTAAGTGCATGAATATGGTTTTAAAATGACCCATACACAACTCAATAATGGACCCATGGGCTCTTTCAAATGGCATGTCTGCATTATTGATCCACACGAAAAAAAGGATGGGAGAGAAGGATGCAGACAGATTGGTGACCAAATAAAATTCACAGCAACATAGCAACAGGAGTAATCAGGAGACACATGATAAGCCGTGCTAATCAGAACCACAGTGGCCACCTCCTAGCTCTTACAGCAAAATGATGCTAGGGACAGTGTGCTTCTTGTACAATCTACTCAGATGGAACAGTGCTTCACACTTGGCAAAGAGTTTATCAATGGAAATCAGAGCTTCTGTGAGAGGTCAGAGAGAGCAAAGGACATTATTTCAACCTCTATGGGTGGCATTCAAAAAAACACTGTTTGCTCTTTGGCACAACACTGCAATATTATACTTTGCTGAAGAACATGAAAAGATTCCTGATTAATATTGGAAGCACATTCTTTGGTCAGATGAGACTGAGATCAGTTTGTTTGGCTCGGGTTTCAGAACTTTTGGACTGAACATTCAGCCAGGACAACCACAGTGAATGCAGAGTCCCGACAGTGAAGCGTGGGGGTGGCAGAGTGATGATGTGGGGCTACATGGGTGCAAAAGGTGCTGTGGAGATGACAAGGCTTGGCAGCCGCTTGGCAGAGGAAGAATATTCCAGCATGATAACGATCCAAAGCACGCTGCCAAAATGATGCAAGAGTTTCTAAAGAAGAAAAAAATAAGTCAAAACCATGGCCAGGCCTGACCATGTGAGTAGCCTGACTGGAGTCTAGCAGAGGGCCTTTAGGGTATTTTTTAAAGAGAAGGGTAAAGCAGCAACATAACCCATCCGAGAAAGAGCAGCTGACACTTGTCTCTGAAGAATGACAGAACATCTCTCCAGAAATGTGGTCAACACTGGTGTCCTGCATACTGAGGATGATTGAGTCTGTTATCAAAAATAAATAGACTTTGGATGTACTGTATCACAAAAAGTAAAAGATTTTATTATCATGTCATGAAAGGTGTTTTTAATTTAGCATAAGAGCATAACCTAATAACACCGCATAGTCGGATGTAATACAAAAAGGTGACATCCTTTTGAATAACTTGACATTTAAGTGATATTGCACAGAGCTGTGCTCACTTCTGTTTTTTTACCAACAGGTGTGAGCTCTAGGAGACACATTTTAAGACCTTGGTGATGCAACTTGTCATTGTAGTTTAGCTTCAAATATACAGGCAGCTGAAAAGGCATTCATTCATTTTACATTCATTTCACTCCATTTCATGCTAATATACTGTATCACGTCAAAGTACTACCTTTTTGTGAGTTATCTTATCATGCCCTATTGCTGTTAATTACTGTGATTGTAGTATATAGTATTATTGTATATTGAGACACATTGTTCAATGCCTCACCATAACTTAGTTATCAGTACCACGTAGTTAGTGAGAAGTGATGAGTTTTTGTACACATACATGGTAGTGTTGTTAATGCATTGTGTCTGCCTACCTGAGTGTTCTGAATGGTAAATGGTCTTAAAATGTCACAACACTGAAAGGAGAGACTGAATAATTTACCAAAGTCACTTTCGGTCTGATCTTACAGCCGTTGACACACTCACAAACACTTTCTTTCCTCTCCTCAAGGGTTGTGTGGAAAAAAGTGGACAGTTCTTCAACAAATCCAGCGCGCACACTCAGCACGACCCTTTAAGCTTATTGTTTCACAAGCGAGGCCATCTCGAGCGGTTGGAGCGCCTGGTAGATTGACTAATCCATCTTCAGGACTGAGCCGCCGTTCTAAAGCCCTCTGGCACATGGCGGTATCCGCCAGACACGTATGCGCCTCTGCGTGGCCTCAGTACACACATAAAGAACTTACAGCTGGAGAAAATACTGCAGTGTGGACCCTCAGCAGCAGTGCAGACGAGCACGAGCCCCCGTTGTTCAGTTCACAAGACAGAAATGTTTAAGTCAAGGTGATAATAGTTCAAAGCCTTCATTTGTCCATACATACTCTCCCCCACTGGAACTTAAATACTAAACTAGGCTACTTACAAATATGAACTATTGAATTCAGCCACTGCTAAGATGTTCGGATAGACATACTATGTGAGGGAGCATGGATGGTGAGTGTGCTCCTTATTAAAATGCTCCACCGAGACAATAATTGATCTCTTATTTAAAGTCAGAACGCTCATGCATGAGAGTAACCAATCATTCCCGTTAATGCACACACATATATATAGGGAGAAAACTGGCCAGTCCTGAAAATAATTGCCCTTCTTCTGAAGATGCAAAACATCACTCAGGGAAGCTTTGTAATTAAGATGAAATAATTAGGCTTGATGAATGGAAGGGGGGCATTTTAAAGCTGGTGTGTGTTTTTGTCCTGCTGTGGAAGAGATTATCAAGTCTCTGAAAGCAATATGACATCACAGCAGCAGGGTAGAGATGAGTGAGTCACCCAAAGTCAGTGGCATTGTCTGCCATCTCGCTGCCAGCTCCTCCAAACATTTATGAGAGTTCAAATGTTTCTTTTTGCTCCTGGTTTAGGATAAACAGAACTGTTTCTCTTGTTGACTGTCAGGATAGTATTTTGTGAAAGTAGGTCCCCTAATTCATATTTTAGGGCTTGTAATTCATATTTCATTGCATATAAACCTATAAAACACTTTGCAGCTTTATCTAGCTTGTCATATGTGCATGTGTAAATATCTGTTGTGCAAAATGGAGTTGCATACTTTCAGTTTCAATATGAACCCTTGGGTTGTGTGTATTGTATGGTTCCATTTGATTTTACTTAATCATAAATTGGACATTTTACTTGAATATGTTTTACATATTATATTTTTTTACTGTATTTATCTGATTATCATGATAATTTATTATATTATTCTGCCAACTGCCTTAATTGTGAATGGTTAGTTCTGTTGCTGACGGTATAGTTGACGGGAGAAATCGAGGATTGTTCTCGACTTGGCAAGATAAATACCTTTGCTAATAGAGTACAGTAATGTGTTTTCCCACCTGTTTTCATTGGTTGGCATCTAGTAATGCATCTTTGCCTTATCTTGGCTGCACTACTTTTTATCCATTTGAGTAGTTACGGGAGGAGATAGCATACAACCAAAAAGTGTTTTCCTTTTTCGTTTATTGTCTTGCATTTTGTCTCCTTTGCTGAGGACACGAGAAAGGCAGCTCTTCCCAGCCCTGCCAGCATGTGCCACCATGTTATCTCCTCTTTGCAAAAGATTGATTGGGAACACATACACACTTTATCTGAATGTGTTTACACAGGCAATTAAAAAAAACTTTAGATCATTGTGTTTTGTATGAAAAGTGCTTTCTTGTCATGCAATTGTTTCTTAAAAGTCAAGGAATGGTTTGAAGTATCTCTGGGTTTGTTTGAAGTGGGTGAAGCTGTAGCTGGTTTATGCTGTATAAGTCTATAATGTGTGTAATGTGCCTTCAAGTGTATAACAATTAAACCAAAGGGGTCATGATTGTTTTGATTTTTTTTTTTGTTTTGAAAGATTTTTGAATAGAGTGTAAACAAGTGTACCGTAACACAGCTTGGGGAGAAAAAAAGCCCACATTGTCAAGTCGTAAATCTTCGAACATCGTGAGTGGTTGACAAATGATGTATGTTTCCATCTGGGGTCCTATTTTGATGGCTTAACCTCTGTGTGATGTGTTGACCTTATTGATTACACCAGATCAGGGGAGCTCCTCTCAGGGTCTGACACAGATACACAGTGTGCAGAGCGGCCTCGGCTCCACCTGCAGATGCACCTGCACCATGACTTGTTAATCAATGAGGCCAACATTCCTACTATGAGCTCACTGTTAAATAAAGAAATCTGTCCATGCACGCCATTCAAAGCACTTTTACTTCAAGCTGCGCAGTAGGAAAGATGAGTGCTCAATCAAATGGTACTTGTTTCAGGCCAGAAAAAAAATATGTAAAAAAGCACATTAAAACAATCGTTTTTGTCTCCTTGCATCGTTTCTGTTCACTGCTCGGATTTTCATCTAGTTCCCATGGGTTATTATATTGCCATTAGCTGCACAAAGAAAGAAAATGTGCAGGTTTCAGAAAATGCCCCCCTTAGCATAACAATGATCCTCACGCAGTGTCTAAAGGGCAAAGGTAACAGTCATGACCTTGATAGTTATAAAGTCTGGGCAAAAAGGAAGTTTAAGGAAGTGTATTTTTTGGGGGAAGAAGAAACCCATTAGGCATTTAAAACAGTCTGAAACGGGTACAAATCATACTACTATTGCCTTTATATAATATAATTATACTGCATAAAGATATCCATGTCATCACAAGTGGCAAATTAAATTCCGCCATTCCGATGAGCTGGCACAAGGTATGCTAAAGGTCAGCATCCTAACTGGTCCCATCAGCCTGTCTCTTTACGATCTCACCAAAGATATGACGGTGTCCAACAGCAGACAAGACCATTCTCCAGTGTTCTTCTCAATACTGTAAGGGTTTGTGCTGAAAATCAGGTGCTCCAAAAAACTCCAAAAACATGTTATTGGAAATCAAAGTACCACTTGTCCTATTCCACTCAGAGACAGGGCTGTCTGTCTCTGTACGAGTCCTGTTTTGTCGCCTTTTACTGTGCTGTAAAGCCTATCAGATCTATGAGGAACAGTATAAAAGCAGGGGGAGGGAAATGGGCATGCTGGAAGAATACAAAAGTAGCAGGTATAGCAGTTGGTCCCTTCGGGCCGCGGCTGATATAGGAAATGTTCTGTGAGTCTGTCCTCTAACTTACCTGTGTCACAACGACTGTCAGTGAGACTGCACAGTCACATCAATCAAGAGCTGTCAAATCTTCACAGTGCACCTGCAAAGGTGACATTAGCCAACGCCAGCAGTGAGTTAACACCCACTGCAGGAATAATAATATAACAACTCTGTCAGAATGTGTAAAGAAATGCATAAAGTGTTAAACCTCCCAAAATATGTTCCACCTCAGCAAATGTGATGGCGGTAAGCATGAGGTGAATATGGATCTCTGAACACTAAGTCACAATATCCATTATCAATAGCATAAAATTAAATTAACCCAATAAGCAGCCTGTGGAGGGCATATATTTGGGAGTAACATTACTTGACCTGCTATGACCTTTTGACTACTAAATTAAATTAAAAAACTAACTAACTAACTAACTAACTAACCTACTAACTGACTGTGTGTGTGTGTGACTTACTAACTAACAACAGCTGATTAATATTCAGCAAACTCTCTTAGGCCCATACGTTTGACCTTCTTAATGCCTGAGAACAGTGAATTGAATTTTTCCAGGTGATTTTCTTTTGAAACAAATTACATAGTTTCCACCGAGGTAACCACATTGAATACAGTCTAGCTCAATAAAGAACCTTCCTTTGAAATAGACTTTGCCAAAATAAGGCAGAAACTTTTTATGTCCGTTTAAAAAGCGCATGTTGTATTTCAGCAATGCCGGCTCTCACACATGCTGAGCCCTCTGAGAAACAGATGGAAATATAGATATAAGTGCTGAGAGAGAGAACCTAAATCAGAATCAAAGTTGCCTAAATCCATTCAATCGTCCTTTGGTGCCCAAATCATGAGGTCTGTAGGAGGGCCAGTGATGAGTAATTGGGCCCATGGTATTTACTGTTTCAATTAATGTGATTTAAAAGCTGAGGCTTGGGGGGCATTTGATTTAAAATACTTAGGAGCATAAAACAAAAACAGTGTCCTGGGCCTCCGCGGTACTTTAAAAAGAAGGGACCCAAGCAGAGACAGACAGACAGATCAGCAGACAGACAGGACTGAGAGGGAGAGAGACATGCGCACGGGCGAGAAGAAAGAGCTGTTTTCGTACCAGCTGCATTCAAATTAAGTGTGAAATGAGATCAGGTAAAGTACGCGCATAAAGGGCTGTCGAACTGACAACCATCCATGAGAAAAACACTTATTGGGCCACACAGTGGGAAGAAATCAGGCAAACAATTAGACATGCCATGGCTTCAATTAGAGATCAGTGAAACAAATAAACCCAAAACCATCCATCCAAAAGGCCTTTGTCATTACAGAGGTGTGGTATAGTTCCACGTAAAGAAGACAAATTGCTCAGCTCTGGAGGGCACTCAAGGTAATTGGCTCTTTGAACCAGACATTGTTTTCGGTCCAATTTCCGGTGCTCGTCTCCTGCCGACTTCGTGTTTGCATCCAGCTGAACTGAGAATTGGTTTCACCCCGGCGGCGGTGTCATCCACGAGCCAGGCGGAGGGACGGGGGGATGGGCACACAGCTGCGGGGCCATGGAGCATGGAGGCTGTCCTCAGTGGCTCCATCTGTCCGCGCCTGTGGCAGGTGAGGCGATGCGGTGGTCAGCCCCGGAGATTAAAGTGGGAGCGGTCACCAGGTTCGTGGTCACTTTCCCTTAAAATAGTTTGAGAGGGATGAAGGACAATGTGTGCCCATTGGAGTTGACCTTCCTTTCCGTCCCCACAGACAAACAAATAGCGAGATGGAGAAAGGTATTCTAGGGGAGACTAAGGTCAACGCTGTGCTGTGCGGGAGACTAAATGTAGAGAGCAAACACTAGCAGCAGTGATCAATGAAAATGATATGAATTGTGCTGTTGTTTACAGTCCTTGAGTAATTTGTCCATTGCAACATTTTTAGACTGCCATACCAGACAAAAATTAATCTAATGAGAGGGCTCTCAACATTGGCTGAAGAGGACAAAATGCCATCGGAGAGACGTGATTGCACTACAAATACCACTTAGGGAAAGCATTGCACATTGTTGCATACATTTCTAGAAGTGTGTCCAACCTTGAGCTAAATTCAGTGTTGATTGTTTCCATAATGATAGTGTGGTTTCTGGCGCTGCTAAAAGCCAGCATTCCTCCGGGTTTTACGGAGTTGTTACTAAGATATGCATTTGGTGGTGTGATTTTGCTTCCCCTTTTGAAGGAGACTACTGATTCTAATGCATGACACTGAGGCAGCAGAGATGGCTTTGACCTACTCCTTGAAATGTCATATTAGCATTAAAAATCAAGTAGCAAGACAGATTGCATTGTCTTAAGTAGTGGAAAAAAGGAAGTAGGCTAAAAATGTAAACATTGAGCACTAAACATTTGACAAAATGAGACAGTCACATGGCAAGAAATACATCTAGGTTGGTGTACAAGGCTTTTGGAACACTAAGGTCACTAGATCAATGACCTCCAGTTGGCTTATAGATTCAGCACCATGGAGAGCGGCCCTGCAGAAGCACTGTTGGGAGCTGACGGGACAGTATGAGCGGAAAGACAAGAGAAAAGACTACTTCAGTGGGACTCCTGGATGTGTAGATGTGTAAGAATGTCAGAAAATGTCTTTTACTGTTATATACCCAGCATGTACTGAGATTGATCTCCAAGTTAGTGTTGGATGAAATAAATGAAAGTTCAAGATGTCCATGAAAACATTCATGATGATAATTCTTTAAGTATAAGTTAAGAATAAATATTTAACATTTATTCTCAACGGGTCTTTATGACTACTTTAATGTACAGTCTGTGACGATTTCTATCTCATAATCCATTGTACACTCCAAGAGACCAGCCATAAAGTTTACTTGGCATGACCTCTTCTTATCAGAGCTTTAATTTGACCATGGTCCCCGGATTATGTCCTGATAAAACAGCACCAACAATGGACTTCTTATTGTGTTCTATATACTCTGCCTAACGATCTGGTGAAAAGGTATTTAAGCAAAACAGGAGGCATCATCTTTTTGGGAGAACAAACTGATTTTATTACTGCTTTCCAATGATGGCGGGCCTCCAGAGTGCAAGAGGTGATGGCCAGCTTTATCCAGGTTTCATTGTACGAACAGTGTACAAATTAATTCAATTGACCTCATCTTAACCTTCACTTTAGCAGTTGTAGGAAATCTGACAGCAAAGTGACAGTAAATTGTTGGCAGAACTGAATGTATGCTTGGACAAAAATGATTGTTGATTGTTGATTGTTGATGATGTTACTTAGTTTACTAGTGGTATTCAATCAAGAGGTGAATGAGCAGGGCCAAATAGTGTCACAGCATTGTCTGTCTGATTGTAACCATGCCATTTTGTCCATAATGGTGTAATGGTGTTTATACATAACACATTGTTTTATGTTAGCAGTACAAAAAAAACATAACCTTGCCTTGGTGAATGTAGTGTGCACACTTTGGAACATCTGGAGAAATAACAAGAGAGTCTCTACACAAAGAATGCAAGAGTATTTGCCTCAAGAGAGAGAGAGAGAGAGAGAGAGAGAGAGAGAGAGAGGTGTCCAAACAATAAGGCTATGCAGTATGATTTTATGTCGGTTGTTTGTTTTCTGTTACATAATCCCCGGAGAATACCTTGATTCATGATCAAGATTATATGAACGATAGTACCGGATATTGCTTTTTCAAGTTAAGGTTATTTCAATGCTCCGCATGAGTGGATAACCAATCTCTCCTCATTATGAACCCCATAATGAAACTGGTTATTTTGTTTCATGCTAGCTGAAACTAGATTTAGCAGGTTAGTCATATTATATTATCCAATAATTTAATTGTATGTCCCTATAAAGTAAAAGTCGATAATTCAGACACCACTTTGCATATGTTATTTCACTTGGGTATATAGTAATATGGTATAGTTTAAAGTAATAAGTAAGAGCTGATTTCTTAGGGTGGTGGTGCATTTAGTTGATATTTGATCTCCACTGTCAGCTGACACCTAATAAAGTGTTCCAGAGAATGACGGGTGACAGACTCTACTTTAAAAAGACATTTAATAATCACGTTGCTGTAATTAAATATTTACCAACCAACATAAAAACTGTCTATAATTTGACACACTGAATTATTTAATGTCACTTCTTATCTGTATGCCGATTTTGAAACTCGCTGGGCAAATATACAGTGGCAGTCATCAGTCCTAAGTGCTTGAAATGCACACTCTCATCATCATCAAAAAAAGAAAAAAAATGAAGTCGAGAGAAAAAACAACACTAAGCAGGCATCTTGTACAATGCCCCGAGAGTAGACCGTCATTAGTACACTTTGGGCTCTGTGGATCAAAGGTAGCCCTCCAAATGAATAAGTAAAAAGGGTGCTACAGAAACTGAATCTCTCCCTCCTCTTCTCCTCTCTCCCTCCCTCTTCCTCCTCCTCTTTTCCTCCCTTCCTCCTCTTCTCCTCCATCCCTTCTTTCCTTCTCCTCTCCTCCCTCCTTTCCTTCTCCTCCTCCTCTCCTCTCCTCTCCTCTCCTCCCTCCCTTCCTCCTCCTCATCTCTATTTTCCTCTCTTCTCTCCTCTTTCTGGTCCCTCTGTTCTTCCCCACCTGCCAGTGTCATGTTCCGGATCAGTGCTCGGGCCAGATGGCTACAGAACATGGGTTACTCTCAAGCGCTCAGAGCGCTGCTGTCAAGTCTTTCCCAGGCTCGGCATCGCATGCTTGACGGCTGAGCTTTCCAGCTCGTCTCCTTGAGCGCTGCTGCTGCTGCTGAGGATGCTGCTGCACTTCAGGCCTGCTGTCATTCTCTCGGTGCGGGGCTGGGCTCTGCTGTGCTCGGCTTCCTCCTCAAGGCCTCTCTTCTCCCTCTTGAGGGGGATCCACTGCCATCCCCACACCTCCACCAGCTTGAAAACAGCCACTCTCTGCTTCACATAAAGAAGCTGGGGATTAACTTTCATATACACCAAAGTCTGTGGCAAATGCTGCCACAATAATGCAATGCAATAAAAATGTGGGCTTCATACTTATATTCAGGAAAGCAACCATGTTCTCTAAGGATAAAGGCTTTTCCATCCATGCTGGGGTAGAAACCTTAGTGAATCTGCATATTACACTTTCAGGAGGTTCCTGTGACAATAACAGCATTTTTTATGCATCTCTGTTCACTTGTGCATTTTTCATTGGGAAAAGCGTAAGCCATTTTATGATTATTACCACAAAATATGATAACCAATCTTTTTTAATCTTAAATGTTCAAAATACCTGCTGTGTTTGTCAGGTCTCACTTTTTTACTTTCTGAGATGCCTTGTCATCTGAATAATCATGACTGTCACGGCGCGCCGGCAGGTGGTCATATAGTGTTTGTCAAAGTTAGTCAGAATAAGATTATACAACAAACTTTTAGTCTATTGTTGCCTGAAGCATAATCAATTAACATAAGACACTTTTACTGGAATGGAAAATATCTTGTCATTTCACTTAATTCTTGTTCATTCTCTCGCACTTTATGTGGCACTAGTGGCAGTCATATTAGACAGCGCTATGCGGCATGCTTGGATAATGCTATTGGCTGTTAAAACATTTCTCTTGTTTTTTTCCCCCCTTTTCTTCTTTGCCAGCAGAGGCACGTCTCAGACTTGACAATGAGAGTGGTATGACTCAAACACAGGTGGGAGGCAAACTGTCTGCATGCACAAAAAAGGCTTTTGTTAATTCTTTGTAACTGAGAGTTAAGACTGGCAAGAGTAAAATGAGAAGAAACACCCTGTCCTCATATCCCTGCATATTGCTCCGCCGACCTATAGAGATGTGAGGGGTCTTTTAATCTTCCTCTCTGGTAGTTTTCATTTGCCTCACGCATGATGCAATTTTTACGGAGCTTGGGAGGCGTCATTGCAAGATTTTGTTTTTTTGTGTGTATACTTGTGTTACTAAATCATGCAATCTGTTTTCAGTGTTGCACTTTGTAGACTGTCCCTATGCACTCATTCTGAAAGCCAGCTGCACACATTATTGAGCCATTTATCCTGTTCTTAGAATTGCATTATGTGAATATTAATAATAATACCTTCGACTTATATAGCACCTTTCATGGTACCCAAGGTCACTTTACAACACATGGATGGGGGGACCTCACTAGTAACCACCACCAATGTGTAGCACCCACCTGGGTGATGCACAGCAGCCATTATGCACCAGAACGCTCACCACACACTAGCTTGAGGTGGAGAGTGAGGGAGTGAATGAGCCAATTACAGTGGGTGACGATTAGGGGGCCAGATTGAATGAGCCAGGTTGGGAATTTAGCCAGGACACCGGGGAACCCCCTACTCTTTACAATAAGTGCCATGGAATCTTTAATGACCACAGTGAGTCAGGACCTCGGTTTAACGTCTACTCCGATGGCATCTCCTACAGTGCAGTGCCCCCGTCACAGCACTGGGGCATTGGGATCGATCTTTTTTGGCCAGAGGGAAGAGTGCCTCCTACTGGCCACCCACCAACACCACTTCCAGCAGCAACCTAGTTTTCCAAAGAGGTCTCCCATCCAAGTACTAACCAGGCCCACACCTGCTTAGCTTCAGTAATTCAGCTAAGACAAGGTATCCATTGGCTGCACATTAGGTACAGTAGATTGCAATGTAGAACTATGCAACAAACTAATAACTTCAAAGATGTACACTCAGATAAAAAACTATGTTATATAAAAAAGGCTACATAAACTGCAATATGACCTTTGTACTGTACAACCTTCAATGTTCATGTGGCCATTTTTACGTGGGATGGGCAAAAAGAATTGTTCGACAGGGAGTTGCTAAGCAGCAATAGATAATCCGGACAGGCAATGATGATTACCCCATGGCAAAACATTATAAACAACACCATGGTCCATGGATGCATCCCAGACCAACGCAAAGCAATAGGGATAGAGGCATCAAACCATCCAAGAAGGGAGGAGACCAACTAAAAAGACTGCTACAAAGAGAAGTCACCACAAGTCCAGGTCTGAATGAAGAGCTGGACTATGCTTCTTCTCTCTCTTTCTCTATTTTTATATATATATATTATTTTTTATTTTGACACTTGGGGCTATAACGTGGCACTGTATACCTTCTGTTGCAAGCCATTCCAAGCTGCCACATTATCTGGTTCTGCTGATATTTCTGGCTCCACATGTACATGGTGTGCCGAGTGAAGTTAAGTTCGCAACCACCTGAATCCATCCACCTGCTTAGCTGGCTGACCATTAGGCTAGTTCACAATTAGGCACAATACTATCTGAATGGGTCCTGACATTACACAAACATAAAAAATCATTTTGAGTGTCAAATAATTTGTGACAGGCTAACAGAAGATAAGTCAAGCCTTTTGGATTTACACTTCTGACAAATTGTTAACTAGCTGTTGAGGTCTGCCTGCTGGTAACATGTGGGCAGCATAGTAATGAATGTGTTGTTTCCCCATTAATTTTATTGAAGTAATTGAAGTAATTGTGCAGACTTGGAAAGTTTTGAAAAGGTGACATCTCTCACAGCAGTTGATGTACAACTAGCCATGCAGTCTGCCTTCTTTTACGCCTCCACTGAAATCCCATTATATCATATGAACCCTTTATCATGGTAGATGAAAACCTCTTTACTTTATTTTTTTTAAATATCAGGGTGCAGTATACAGCGTTTCTTGGTGTTTTATGCCCCCAACGTTGTCTTCAAGGCAGCGGTGCCTGGAAGGCACTAGGGTTAGGCATGGGTTAGGGTTAGGTTTAGGATTAGGTGCCTTTAAGTCAGCGGTGGCAGCGCTGCCTGGAAGACGACGTTGGGGGAATAAAACACCATCGAGTGTATACAGCCTCAGCATGAGCCTTTCCTCACCCCCATTTGCCTCACAGTTCCTTTGGCTTTCAAGCAAAAACGTTCTGGATTTTTACCATTAAGTGCATTTTATTTTATTCAAAGAGTATGTGGTTGACCAGTTCGTCCAGGCCTCAACCTAACACAAATAGAAAATGAAGCAGGTCAAGAAACACATCTCTTTGGAGCTAATTAGAGCATCGCTATTAAACCACCCTTCATGCTGGTCTCAGCTGGAATTGAATTTTAATTGGCTGGCCTTAATTTGTCTGACTTAATATAGTGTTAGATTAAATAAGGCCAGGAATGCATGCGGAGGTGTGGCAAACATACTCTTCACTGGTTTCACACAGGTATATTGGGTGAGATCTCTGCAGGGCCACACCGTTGCACTGCAGTTTAGAACAGGAAGGAATACTGCTGAGTGTGTCCTTTATAATCCAGTTTTATCCAGTACCACCCCAACAGAGTTAAAAGAGCCCTGTTTTTTTCCAGTACTGGACAGGGGTTTGCTGGTGTTCTGATGATCAGGATTGCCATATATCCCACCATATTACAATTTGTATTTTTTAGTCACTCATCTCATTAATCCTCCTGTATCATTTTTTTTTGAGACACCGCTGGACCACAGAGATAATAGAAGTAGCTACTCTGCCCCCAGGTAAGACACAAGAGAAAATAGATTTTATGCTGAAACACCCTGTTTTTAAAATGTCACCAATAGCCTCCTGCTTGTTGTAGTGGCTGCATTTGGAAGATACATGTACTTTTTCCAAGACTGTATGTTGTTAACATTAAGGGGAAATGTAACTAGGACACCTGCAAGTGTACAACAAAGGATTCTGAATGCTCATTACGATGGTTGGGGATAATCTTCATCTGGAGAGTAAACATGTCCCCTTTTACACTCCAGTACAGCATGCGTAGCCTTGGCATTTCTGCCTTCACATGTGTTATCTCTGTCCTCCCACGCGATCGCTCCCCACCGTGAGCCATGGGCAAGGCACTGCTGCCGCCGTCATGTCTACTGTATATATGTGTGTGTGGCGTCTGGAGGAAAGGAAAGCTTACCTCAGGACCCTCATTCACTTTCAGCAGGAGCGACCGGAACCCTTCAGAATGGCATGGTGTCAGAGGCATTCCAGCGGTACACACACACAGCACTGAGGAGGAATGCAAAGAGTAGGCTATGGTGCGAGGGGAATGGAAATGTACTGCGCAGGAATACAAAAGATGTTCAAGAGAATAGCAAAAAGCGAACACAAACATTTGGCAAAGGAACGCGGTAGTGGAATACAAAAGCCTTAAACGAGGGAACTCAGAAATATTCTTCCTCTCAGTATGTTTTCATCACTCCTTTGCAGCAAGCAGGATGCAAGTTGTATTTTAATCCAGCCATTACATTCTCTTTCTACTGAACTCAACCACAGTCTTCCTGGTATTAACTCCCCATTCCCCTTCCAGAGGGTGTTGTTTGAATTTCACACCCATTCATTCACACCTGTAATTAGCAGTTCACTATAATCATCCAACCTGTGAGGTGCTAAATTACCTTGTATATGCAGAACTTTACCAGAACCACCAACCACCACACAATATTGATCTGAATTCCTCTCAGACTGAGGCCTTCTGAAGCCTGGCTGCAGATATTGCCGGATGTGTTTCCCGCAACACAAACCTTTACTACCGTGTGCTGAGGTTGGTCTTTTAAAAGCATAATGAGGTTTCATGACCTGGTAGTGTCTGGCACTATGTTGGAAATGAACATTTATGAGAAAGTAAAAATCTGATGAAATAAACTGGCCTCTGCAAGATGTTTGTGATTTTATGCATCATTGGATTTTTGCAACGCTATTCACAGCAGTGCCTGGCCGAGAGGAAGGCTGCCATGCACATTTATGGAGGGAGGAGGGGCAGTGGTCAGTTAGGGGGAAGTCAGGTCTGCCTTGTAATCGTACAGCTTTATCCCAATTATTCAGAGACTAAATAAAAGTTACAGTCTGGCCTTAGCATTTCCGTGACAGCTCTGAAATAGGGGAAAAGGTGGCAAACAAATCTCCACGATTTGCTCCGTAAGAGACAGGACATGAACCAGGTAAGCCTGACTCTTGGGCAGGAGCTCTGCTGTTAACGTGCCTCCCAGGCCCTGCCAGGTCCGTCCACCCACTCCCGTAATTGGAGTAGTAGACGGAGAGACGACAGCATGGAGCTCAGTGGTAGAACAGCCAGATGTCTCTCTGGTTCTGAATCCATGTGGGTGTGCATCTACATATGGCATAAAGGACTCAAAGAAACAGAGAAGCAATTAATTGACAAAAGGAACAAAGTGAAGCCCTCAGTCTCTTATCTCCCTCATCTCGGGGTGTGTGTGTGTGTGGTGGGGGGTGGGGGTGGGGCGAATAGATTTGCACAGAGGGGGGTCACATAAGAGCAAGTCTTGTTGGGTAAATGAAAATTCAATATGGTGCAAAGTTAATAGAATATCAGACATTTGAATAGTTATTATGATGTTGTTTGCTGTTCATTATGTTCTAAAGTGCACTGTAATCATATAATTACATACTGTATAATGAAATCTAAGCTGATTTTGAAATTGCAGGAATTGTCTTTTATGACTAAATTATTATTTTTATTCTAGTTCACAGTGAGCAATCCCTATTACTGTATTTATTACACCATATTCCCTAGTGAGATCTCTCTCTCTCTCTCCCTCTGTGTGTGTGTGTGTGTGTGTATGTGTGCGCGTGTGTGTGTGTGTGTGTGTGTGCGCATGCATCTGTTCATGTGTGTGTGTGTGTGTTTGTGTGTGTGTGTGTGTGTGCATGCATCTGTTCATGTGTGTGTGTGTGTGTGTGTGTGTGTGTGCATGCATCTGTTCGTTCATGTGTGTGTGTGTGTGTGTGTGTGTGTGTGTGTGTGTGTGTGTGTGTGTGTGTGTGTGTGTGTGTGTGTGCTATTTGCCCATGTGTGCAGAAGAAAACCAGTGCAGGCTCCTGTTCTATTATTATCTTTCCATCTTGTTGGAGACTGGGGAGGAGATGTAGGAGCATGCTGAAAGACAATTAGAGGCTGTAAAAGGCAGCACTGTCTCCCCTGGTAGTGTTGTCCACCGCGCTCAGAAAAGCACCCCAGGGAGTTGGTGACATTTACACATTAAAACACAAATCAGACCGACTCTGTTCCAGCGTGATCAATAAGCAACTATTGTCCCGTCCCTGTTCACTTCATGTTCTTGAATACATTGCTATATCTAGGCCAATATTATATATTGTGGTTTCATTACAAATTCATAATGAAATTTCAGGGCTGACGTTCTGCTGTTCCCCAAAGTTCTGCTTGTAACAATACACAGAAATGATGCAAAATCCTATTGAACCATGTCTTATGGTTCACCCATGCTGGAGCCAGGGGTTGAGGTTTGTTACAGCCATTACTGTTGCTCTGGCAGACTTTCCCTCACACCATGGCCAGTGTTCACGAGGGGTACTGTAAACGTGAAATGTGAGAATAAGACTCATTTTATGTGTTATCTTGCCTGTATTCTGTCCTCTGAGATGTCATTAGTGACATGTTCTCATGGTGACAAAGACTCCCCCTAGACTAAAGGCTGAATAAAACCCTCTCCATCTACTCCTCACCAGCCATTTCTAAACATGGGCACCTGCCTGTATGACATTTATATATACATATATGAAAAAAACTATTAAAAAAATATATATATAAATATAATATATTTTTTTTTAATAGTTTTTTTCACCATGTATTTTTCTCAGACAGTGCTAATGCTACAGCAGAGAGCTGCTTAAGAAAGCAGCAGCCGTCAACTCCACACTAAATGACAACCCTGCTTAAAATGCATGTTAGCATGTGTCAAGTTGATAGCAGACACGTCCTGTCTAGCATTGAAAGAAATGGCACTGAAGGAGTGCAATCACTGGTTAATTAGCTATACAGTATGTAATGTAGATGCATCTCTCTCTCCTTCCTTCCTACAGCTTTGAACCCCATCTGTGGAATCTCAGAAGCGCTGCCAGTTACATTTTAATTTGTAAACAAATAATAATATTTCAGTAATACTTTAAGTGAAGCTGTAAGGAAGTCTTCCTCCCGCCTTATCGTCAAAAAAAAAAACCTCTTATCGCTTCACCCATGTCCCTGTTTAATCAACTTCTTGTGTGAGTGTGTGCTTGTTTGTGTGTGTGTATGTGTGGGTGTGTATGACCACTTGTATGCTTTAATACATTCGTTGATAACCCCCTGGAGATGGGAGGGTTAATTAGAAGGGACTCCACTAATTCTACTGCTCATTAAAGCAATTAGCTTGCACTGTAAGCCTGATGTAAATTACTGTGAGCCTGACTGTGAGCCTATTGATCGCCCACACTCTTCCCCTCCACTCTGGCTGGCCGGCGATGAGTGCGCATTGCCGCAGTCACTGGAGGCAAATCAAAGACGTTTTAACAGACCAATCAAAGGCTATTGTTTTGATGCGCAAGGAGGGGAGCTCTGCGGAATGTTGCTGGTGCTATCACTTTTTGTCCAGGGTGGAGAGGGCTTTTTGTTTTTGTCCAGGGTGGAGAGGGCTTTTTTCTGTCTGGTGTTTATCTATTTCCCCAAGTTGTGGTAATTACAGCAGTTCTCACTGTTTGCATTTTACTTTAAAAAGTAGCCACCAGTAGAGAGAGAGAGAGAGAGAGAGAGAGAGAGAGAGAGAGAGAGAGAAACAGAAATAGGGTGGAGGCCCTAATTATAGGTATGAACATGAGGGGAGAAAAAAAACAGTTTCGCATTTATGATGCAGTCAAACATTTTAGCTTCTGTTTAGGCCCAATGTCTGATTGGTGAACACTTTTTGCACATCATCCATTCATGATCATGTGTGTGTGTGTGTGTGTGTGTGTGTGTGTGTGTGTGTATGTATTTGCATGTGTATCCCCATACTATGGGGGATACAATTTGTCTATTTGCACCAAAGCAAAAAGTAAATTGTATGCCATTACATCATAAAGTCATAAAATGACTTGTTATCTTTTTTATTTACTATCATGCTTTGCCACCATTTTAGTTTGAGATAGATATGTTTTATGATGTCTGTCATTTAAAAAGTACAAATCGGAGCTCTCTGTGGTCTTGAGTCATGATGCAACGCATGGATCCATCTTTTTATTTGGATGCCAGGGTCATTGTGAGATATTCCTGGTTATTTACAGCCCTTGTCCTATTGGCCCATAGTTGGATATATGGTTGTGATTACTTACACTCTCTTTTATATGACATCGTTGAATGCAATGTGCTGAACATTTATGTTACCACAGCGGCTATGGACGATGGACAATGCTAGTGTTGAATTTATTGCTTAAAAACCTGCACAATGTGCTATGTCATTAACCTAGCATATTCTACAAGGTCTTAAAACACTCTCAGACAGACTATGGCCTTGATGTACCTAAATACAGACACCCTGACCTCAATACCATCCACCCGACAGCTTCATCATTTATTATCTAGTGGAGTACAGTGTTTTTAGCAGAGGTCCCCATCCCCCTCTACCCCCTTCATCCCCACATACAGGCTATTAGAGTTTTTTTATGATGTTAAAGATAAAATATCCTGAACTATTCTTTAGTTGAACAATCTGAATAAGCATAACATACTGACAGCACATCTGCAAAATAAAACCCTACAGAGCTGGTGCTTTTACATGGAATCATAAGTGGATCATTACTGGCTATTGACTTGACAGTAGAAATTTGCCTTATTATATGGAAGTACTGCTGCCATATTGCACTGAAATGTATAATTATGTGTTTCAGAGTCTCCACATGGCAAACAGGCAGTTCAGGGGGCGGAGAGTACGATCACCCTCTTGAGGCAGTCCTCTAGCCATTGAAATTCAAAAGAGCCTGTTCTTGTATCCAATCTTTTTTTTAGTGTTTTACCAGAGAGGATGCCTCCTGCTTGGGGTGGCTGGCGATAATGTAGGTGAGAGCTTTGTCAGCCGTGAGCAGAGAGATGAGATTTTATCAGTGGCAGATGTTTCTTCAGCTCTGCCTCCCGCTTAAACATGGTGTCAATCACTGCTTCTTGAAGTTTAACAAGGCTGTCTGCTTCCCTCCAAAACACCCTGTTCTGGGGGGGGGGGGGGGGGGAGTGTGACAGGAAGATCAGACCCTGTTGCCACTGGTATTCTAAATAGAGGTTCTCTCAGACACTAGCATTCTTGTCCTTTTCCCACCATCTAAATGCTATTATGCAATTAGTATAGAAACCATCCAATGAATGGCATTAATCTTCCCTGTCATGATACAATATTTAATATTTGAGTCATTAAAGGGTCTTTGGTTAAAGCTATTTCTAAACTGTCATCACATAAAATCACCAATTTAGTAAAGAATTCTATCAAAGTGCTTAAGCTACACAGTGACCCTATAAGGCACGTTTCTCATATTGTTTTATATAATGATTTTATTTTCAAAACACAGCTTAAGGTCACTCAATTTCATTTTGATGTATAGCTGACACTTGATGGCCAATGAAAAGCTTTATTACATCTTCATCAAAGCTATTTGGCGCAGATAAGCCTTTACCAAAAAAAACAATGGCAGATCATAAGACTTTATTTTAGCACTTTTCACTCTCCATTCTGCTTCAGGATTCACATGTGAAATGAGCTTGAGTGGCAGGCTAATAATATCTGCAAAGTGAAAGGAGTCATGCTTGACTGGCTGATGTGGGAGAAGTGCTGCTCTACCTGAGTTGTGGAAAAAAAGTCATGGGATGGATTCCTGTCTCTTGCCACATATTAGCTCGGGGGTAAAAGCTGTTCCGTGTAAGCACTCTGTTCCAGGAATTTGGGCTCCGCAGATTAAATCCATATTGCAATTTCACTCTTGCAGGGTCACACTTTTCCTTTGACAACTTTACATTTTTCACATCCTCACATTTCTGTGCAAACGCCCCATAATAGAGAAAGCTGAGGAAGAGAGAGTTGGTGGGATGCACGAAGGCAGAAGCCATGGGAGAAACGTATGCGAGTACAACATGTTCCACTACTGCATACCCAGTAGACCTCTCCAGCTCTCAAGGCCATGTATTTTCACATTTTCGGGGGAAAGAAAATGACCCTCATATGAAGATCTGAAACAGTGAAAGATTCTGGGATTTATGTGGGATTTATAGACTACCGAAGCCCCTTTCCATTTTCAGATGATCACTCTGCGTAGCATACATAATGCCAGGAGATTATTATGACCGCTGCTAGCGAAGCTAGAAACACCGGTGCACATGAAATTTGGTGGGAATGTAGCCCCACTAGACTTTTACGGAAAAGTTTCGTTTCGTCCCCGGGGGCCACTTCCCCCCCGTGCTGGGCCCCCTGGACCGCAAAAAAAGCAGTTTTTCCTAAATAACTACCTGAACCGTGGCACTGAGGATGGCCCATCTGGCCCATAATCACTCATTTGTGATTTGCACCCCCCCGGTAAAAAATGAAAATGCAATATCATTCTGCTTTATTCGCCCCTATCTTCAGTTAAGATGTTCAGAACTCCACCAAATTTTATGTGTATGATTGACCTGGCATTCTCTGGGGGTATGCCAAGTTTCGTAGAATTTCATCCATGGGGGGGTCTAAAAAATTTTAGGTTATGTGTACATTTAGTGACTGTACACTCATTGGCCTGTAGATGGCGGTGCACACATATACACATGCACACACACACAGGTACGCACATACTATTGGTATTAGAACGGCCGATACATAATTACAAATTCAGTAGGATTAAAAGAAAGCCAAATATTCATCATCATCATCATCATGGCTGCATTTCCAGTATTGGCGATAAGTAGTCGTTTGTCCACTAGATGGCGCATCGTTGCTGTGAGACGTAATTTTGTTGGAAGTTAAAACTGGGTTGGAAAAACAATGGGTGCTTCCTACAAGGACTGTAGTTTACCGCAGAGAACGTCTAATAAGGATAGGATGATGTTCACATGAAATGTAATTCCCAAAATAAATCTGAGAATGTTTATCGGACATGCTTGGTTTTTACTGCAGGTACGTTAATCTTATAATATCAATAAGGACCTAGGTACAATAATGTTACCGTTAGTGTTGGTTGAGTGATGGAGGCCAATTTGATGCATTTGTAGAAAACTATAAATGCGGTTATACCAAGCAAATTGATAGCAGCACTATAATTGTATCTTTCAACTGTTATTTGTTGCAAGTGCTACAAAAATCATTCTGTGCTATGGAAGATTTACCAACGTTACACCGGTCTGATACAGTTTTGCCTATACATGCGTGAGACTGAGACGCCTGTTTATTTGTTTTAAGTGCGTGCAGGGTGTGAGAGGGGAATCGATGTGCTTTGATTCCAGGTTGGTAGTTGTAGTCTGAGATTAAAAAGCACGTGTGTGTGAAGTATCCAAACAATGACACCTTCATTTCATGGCTGCTTTACAAGGATACAAGGAAGTTTATTGTCACATGCATATAGTTACTGGAAGTAAGAAATGCAGTGAAATTATGTCTGGTGTCAGCCTATTTGTGCAAAGTGGGGGGGGGGGTAAAAAGTGCAGTAGAAGAGGGGTTTAGTAGATTAAGTGGCAAGGGCTGCATAAGAAAGGTGGGGGAGGATTGGAATTGGGGAGGGGGGCACCAACAAGGAGCACCCAAGAGCAACAGGGGCAAGGAAAAACTCCCTTACCAAGGAAGAAACCTTGGGCAGATCCACGGCTCAAGGGGCTAACCCAACTGCCAGGGGTCTTGGTGTGTGTGTTGGGGGGGATGACAGGGGAGATGGGATAGTGTGCTGTGTATGCAGGGGAGAGGGGGGGGGGGCAGTGTACTGCAAGTATGGTGAAGGGACTTACTATTGCAAGCAGAGTACTGTATGTATGATGTATGTGAGTGATGAAGATGTGTGTGTGGGCGGGAGGGGAGTGTAGCAGTGACTGTGTGTGTGTGTGTGTGTAGTGTGCGTGTGGGTAGGTGGGGGCAGTGTGCTGTAAGTATGTAGAGGATGTGTGTTGGAGAAGATCCTGAAGACAATGTGCTGTGTATGTAGGGAGGGGGGGGGGCAGTGTGCAGCAAGTAGAGGAGGCTTACTGTAGCAAGCAGTGTGCTGTATGTATGTGAGGTGACGACAACACACCGTGAACGGTGCACTTCACTGTCTGGCTGAGGGGATCTCTTAGGACAGCTGGACCTAGGCTAGCTACTCTGCGAAAGATCTGCCGTGGCCGCCGAGCTGTTGCTGACCTGCGAGCTGCCATGCCAACTGCAGACTAACGTTAGCCTAGCGGTGAGGAGCTGCAGTCTCACGGAGTAACAGATGGTCGCTGTTAGAAGTCCACCGAGTTGCGGATCTACACGATCGCCCACTACTTCAGACTGTGCTTCCAGTGATCTCCAGACTGCAGTCTACAAGGCCTAACGTTAACGTGATCTCCAGACTGCCAGTGAATTCACCTGGGTTGATCATTTGCTAACGTTAAAGAACTTTGTTGGCATATCGGTTGTGAAGACACTCTGTGCAGTTTTCACGGATCATCATTGCCCTTGGACATTTTCAGCTGGTTTGGAAATTGGACTAATTTTAACATCACCTTTTCCCTTTTTAAATATATTTTCTTTTTTTTTTCACTTTTTATTTGTTTATTTATTTTGTTGTCTGTCTTGTATGTCTTGGTGTCACGGGTACGCTGGCGACTACGCCACTTCGTCCAGCATTTTTTGTATTTGTTATTTTTTAAATGTATTTGTCATGTCTTGATGTCATGGGCACGCTGGCGACTACGCCGCTCTATCCGGCATCGTTTGTCTTGTTATGTGTCTTGTTTGTTGGAGCGCTTTGGATTGTACTATGTGCATGGGCTTTTCTCGATTAGGCATATTCGATCTACGTAATAATCAGGTAATAACGTTCGCAGCGGCCATTTTGTTTATATAGAAAATGCATAGGTAGGTCTATTTAATGCAGCTGTCAATTGACAAGCGTGACAGCGCCGGTATTATCGCTGTAGGCTATTTATTTATTTGTACAAAATGTAACGTGATGGTAGGCCTATGTTGTTCAATAGGCTAGGCCGTTCTAACAACAGCAATACATGCCGTTCTAACACGGAGAAACCGTCAGAAACATACCTGTCAACTTTTTTCCAGCTGTCTTCCTGTTTTAATATTTTCCCGTAAAATATCCCATATTTTATTACTCTTATTACATTAGCCCCATCGGACTTGTCCGTCTATGTACTGTTGTCCTTTTGCTACCCCCTGCCCTTCCAGCGAAAAGATGTTTTTAAAGCATCGTTTTGCTTGCCTGAAAAGGCGACCTTAAAGTGATCAGAACAGTGTGGGAGAGAACATTTGACGCCAAACTTTAAGCAAAGTCTCATTAGACCTAGCTTCAGTTAGTGCAGCAGTTTTGTACGAATTCTTGCTCTCACCAGAGGGATAGCAACAGAAAGACGAATGTTGAAATTTCCCTGTATTTTGGGTGAGTAAACTGGAAAAACTCCCTTATTTTCAATGCTCAATGTTGACAGCTACAGCTATGGTCAGAAAACGAGAAGAAAATTACTGAGGAGTTGAGTCAGCGCAGGAGAGACTTGTGGCTAGATAGGATAAGGCTAAACTTACAGCCAACTCCTCACATCCATCGCCATTATTATATTTGTATTAAGCTATTAATACTATATTAAGTTAAATACGTTTTAGACAGTACAGACAGCAGACAGCTGCCCCTATGCAATATGCGGAGACATCAGCAGTAGCCTGATGTAGTCGCCTACCGTAGATTACCTTTGGACGTATTGCATTTGCATATAGCTACCTATAGGTAGGCAATGTTAGCCAACGTTTTATTGATGGTGCGCCCTTGTCAGCTCGTCGGCTATGCACGGCAAGTAGGAACAAACTCAGCGGAGAAAGATATCAGTAGATAATTCGGATATGTATTGTGTTTTGTTCACTTGGATTTTGGAAATGTAGAGAAATATGTTAGCCTTTTCTGCCTCCAGAACATTGCATCATAGATCCTCCTGTAGCCTAGAAGTTATCAGACAAGAACGATCACTGGCTAACCCACTTTAAACTACTTTAGCAAAGTCCTTGGGTGCAGGTTGTGAGCAACAGGCAAACGCAAGATACAATTGCAGTCCAATGAGATGCAGCGTTATTCTCTGTGATCATGGCAATGTTAGACGATGTCGTTGGTGGAACAAATATAAGTTAGCCGACCTTGACTCAAGCGATTTGAACGCCTTCAGCTGCGTGTGCCGATGTATGAACAGACAGTTAGGCTATGAATATCGGGGTAAGTTACAGCTGACAATAATGACGGACGGATCTTTAATACTATATTGAGTCTATTAGATATGGGTCCACAACAATTAAGTTTATCTACTCTTGATATTGACAAGATGAAGCCGTTAGGTTACTGTGCTCTGCTCAGCTCAAATCTACGCGCTGCAGGCTATTGTCACATAGAAGCCTATAGAACTGGAATGTCATATCAACAATATGGCCGCGGCGGTGTTTGCAAATAAGCCCTATTCACCTTATTCAGCCCCGCCCATTTTTTTACATTTCACGTTGTCTTTAAACTTCCGGTCGGCTAGCTACGTCTAGTTAGCTTCATTGGGATAACACGGCAGAAGAGGATAGAGAGGTTAACTTACCGCTCCAAAGTCAGTTTTTTCCTAACTTCAGATAGGAAAGCTGTATAACAGAAATGTCTTAAGTCACCAAAATCCTAAATAAACGTTCCTAACTTTAGGATGACCCATAATATATGATGCCAGTCATCTCGATAGAGCTCTGCTATCTCAATGTATCGCAATGGATGTACTGCTCAATCGGAAGTTCGGATAGCGCGCCCCCATGTTTGCGCGCGGAATAAGGTGAATATGCGTTCTTTTCTATACTTGTGTTCTCATCACCGCCGAAGTACTGTTCCAATTCACAAGTTCGCATTTCAACTTATCAGCATATTCAAGAACGCATAACATTCCCGGAAGTGTTATCGAATCGTTGGTTTTAGCAAGGATGCATCGGGTGGTGACCATAAACTGTAAAAAATAGGTGGTGACTTGGTGGATTGAAGATTCCACAATGCATTACGTCAGCTCAGTCGTGACACTCACATAAGAGAAATGGCAGCATTGATACATAATAGGCCTACCTATCATAATTGCTGCTACAATCCGATCCATGTTTAGGCTATAAACGGTAGGCTACAGGCTTCACAACTAACGTTAATCATAACTGTCACTCAAACCGCGAACTTCAAACGTTGTTCCCGCCATCGGCAAGTGAATATATTCTTATTAATATTTAATTAAAGAAAGAAGAAACAAACTTAAACAAGCTGGTGAATTATAAATGTTATTGTAAATGTCAGAAATACTGGGTAGACCAATAGAGCAATAGGTAAATGACTAGACTCCCGAGCTGTTCCGAGAGAAGCTGCCGTTGGCAAGAACGCTGCTGTCTCAAACTGCAAATTGAGCGTCCTGTGTCCTCGCGTTCTCCAGAGTCTGGACTCACGATCTTAACTTTTCAAGTTCGAACTTTCAAGAACGGGAGACCGTTCTTTAGCGTACTTTGTATTGAGAAAAGATGTTACTGTAAATGCGCTTTAAAAATAAAACTGACTTGACTTGACACCTTAAGCTACTGTGTAGTAACCTGACCCTAGCCAGATGAATTTCGCTCCGCCTAGCTCCACTCATCCATCTGGAACCGATCCATTGGAATGGTGTTTCAGAAGGCTGGGCCTAATCAAAAAATGCTTGCATATGATTGAATAAGCCACTTGTCCGTCATCTATTGACGTGCTACTTCAACCACTCACATAGAAGCCAACCCGTGACACTGATAACAGTCACTGTCGCTTCTCCACTACGTCACATCTATGAAACTCCCGCTCTGCGTTCTGATTGGTTGAACCATAAAGTCGGAAGAAAAAGTTGCAGAAATCACTCTCAATGGAAGAGGTCCCAGATGGATGTGAGTGAAGCTAGGCGGAGCTAAGCGGAACGAAATTCATCTGGCTAGGGTCAGGTTAACTGTGTAGTGGGTCCCATTTAGAAGTGGCTACTTCATTCGTGCTTTCCTTGACTCATGGAGCTGCGTGAATTTTATTACAACTTTTCGCACGATATGGCAGTTTATGTCCGCTTGATACTGTAAGGCGTAAGCCATTGGTTTCCAAAGGAGATTTTATTTGTGTCGCCAGCATAGCCTATTGACAATTTATGTTGTAAATAGGCCTACCTTATAGGCCTACCTGTAGCTTAGGGAAGCTAACAGCTTTCAATTAGGATCTAGTTTATTAGTTACAATTTTGTCATAACTCCCTGATGCATTTTTGCATTTAGAATAAACAGAGCGTGGATATCTCAATCGGAAAATTAAACAATATCGGGCGCCTATGGACTAGGCTGGGTGAACCCAGCCTGATCTGCCCGCTATTTATTTTTTGATTTCTTAAAAGATTGAGCTTGGTCTGGTGAAAGCCAGACTAGCCATGGACCTCAGTTACACAATGCAAGGGAACATGAATCAGCCTATATTTGCACGAACAACAACGGACAACAGCTCTTCAACTTTGGCCCGTTAAAATGTGTATGAACAGTTTAGCGACACATTTCATCAAGGCCCATTTGGACATGTCAGTTATTTGCCCCACTGGTTAGATGTAAAACAGCATTTCGTTTCAGACTACTGTTACTTAATTTGTGCATTGACAATAAAGTATCACATGAACTAAAGATGACTAAAATCTTATGCAGAAGAAGAAACATTCACAAAAAATCCATCTATCCAAAAATGACCTTTGTTTTTGATAGCTGTTGAAAACGGCATGGAACTGACAGATCCATGTTTTTGTTTATTAATAAATAAATAAATAAATAAATAAATAACATTATGCTGATACCTTTTGCTTTTCCCAAATACAATAGCCTACAGGTGTAAGTGACCTTTCATCAATCCAGTTGCAATGGATGAACTGTGATGAATTGCCCTACTTGTGATTGTTTAGAGATTTTAAAGGTTTTATAACAGTGCTACAACTTCTTTGGCTATTCTACAATCTATTCACCTTTTCAGCGCCAGTAGGCTACTTTCTGTGCAGCCGCACACACACACACACACACACACACACACACACACACACACACACACACAGGCATGGCAAACAAGCATACACAAAAGTTTCAAGAGTGGGGGATGGAGTAAAAGATGGAGACAAATTGATTTGTGTGATTTATTTTCGCGGAAAGGATGTACAGGACTGAGCGGCAGTCATATTTTGTACCGCTATGCGGTACATCTAATTTTTAAATGAACATGCTTTTGGTATGCAGATGCACACACACCAAGATATTTTAGCAAAGGCACCTCCGCTCTAATGCTTGATCTTAAATAAATAAAATAAATCTGAGACAAAACTGTAATAAACAAACATCCAACAAATTGAATTGAGCTTTATTGTACTAGCAGTGCTGTAGTGGTTTTGATATAGCCCATATGTTCTTTTGTTTAAAGGGAAATATTTGGGGAAATAATGTGACAGTTTGCAATAATGAATTCAGAATGTCTAAACGAAGCTCTAATGAGTTTTAGATGAAAAATGCAGATTTTAACCTGGGTCATACTTTTAGAAGTTTTCGGTTCAAACAGAAATCTGTGCAGTACAGAGCTAGCTAATTCAGGGATAAACCTTGACTGTAACGTTAGCCACTTGTTGCGTATATATATGTATACATATGTTTATGACAGTGTCATGTCACTATTATGTCAATACTGTCAAATAAAGTGTTACCGAATGTGGTAAACACCAGGATTGATGTGTTTAATGGTCATTACGGGACACAGAGGAAACAGATGTGGTTATTGGAACGTGCTATAGAAAGTGCCCTTTCAAGGTTGTGTGATGATCTTTGCCAAGGCTCCAGACAGTGTTTACCACCTCTTAGTCTTGGTTTATTTTATCATTCCAGCTACACTGATGTGCTGAAACTGACTCTGTTCCGGAACAGCCATTGCAATAAAGCATTTAATATTTTTACCTTGGTCTCTCTGATCTTTCATTTTACGGACAAGATGGTTTTTCCATCTCAATTGGCATCCCCAGATGGGAAATTGGAATAGTGAACACAAACTGGGGGAAACATTGTTAGACATTAACAATTAACAGAACTGCTGACTGACAACCAGGAAAGCTGTATTGTTTTTAGAAACACTCTTAATAGAAGATAGTCAGGTCAAATAACCACTGAGTACAACTTAAACAATGACCCACGTGAACTAAAATTTAGTTGAACATGGGCGTGTCGAGCTGGAATTCTTACCACAGGGGAGCGTGGCAACACAATCATGCCGTTCCAAACGGATCACAGTGTCTTTTCTTGCCTACTAAAATACCCTCGAATAACCCTCATAACAGCTCTGTGCCCTCAGTTGAAATTTAAGTTGAATTTAAGGTGTCATGGGGTCTGGAGTCATCAGATTACAGTGTGGTAAACACCAGGATTGGTCAGTTGAATTTACAGGAAACAGAGGAAACAGATGTAGCAATTGAAACATGTTATAGAAAGTGTCCTTACAAGATTGTGTTATGGTTTTGCCAAGGCTCCAGACAGTGTTTCCAAATGTTTGTCTCATACTTTATTGTTCTTATGGCTAGCCCTCTGTGTCAAGAATATTCCTATTGGGGATATGTGGTTCGATTGGAAGGGCTTTAGATACATTCTGAGACTCTGACCCTGTTCTGGAACAGCCAATGCAGCATTTAATCTTAAAGCATTCACTCTTTTTACCTGGGGTCTGAGTCTACCTTTGATTATACAGAGAATATGGATTTCCATTACACTAGGAAGTTTTGCTAAAAACAGAGTAAGCACACCAAGAAATGGCAAACCATCATGTGAAATAACATGATTGAGTGTGTGCCCTTGCCCTGTTTGATTTCTTATTAATGGCACACTGAAAAGCGGCAGATTTTCTATTGTTTACTATGGTTCGGCAGCGGAACAGTTCACATCACCAGAATTATGCTATTGACAAAGGAGCTGACATTGAAGTTGGTTCAACTTTCATAATGTAATGCTTCTTTATAGGGGATGTTACTTTACATTGTATAGAAATGACTTAGCAATGAGATAGAACTTTGTTTGAGTGAATCAAATTATTATGGTCTAAGCATTGCACGCTTAAATGCTGCTGCTGTTATGTGATCCCCATCGAACTGTATAGATAAACCTTGGTTAAGCTCACTCTGACCTTAAATATTGGGAACACTTCATAACGTCTTAAGCATTCTAAACAGATCTGTATTTATAAATTATATATTTATAAAACCTCATACTGATTGACACAAATGTATGTAAGTATTTATACATAAAACAATGTTAAACATTTATGAATATATGCTTTATGGAAGTTGGATTTATATAAATCCAACAGTTAACCTCTGGATGGCTACATGATAAATATAGAATACTGTATGCCTATGCCTGCCCTACCCCCACCTCCCAGTCTCCCAGTCTCTCCAGCTCTGCATCCCGGTGACATCCAACAAACTAAGCCCCCGGCTGATGCCTACTTGCCTGTGCCTGTTGAGGTGTCCACGACCATGGCAGCCTTGATAGGGACATCAAGGAGGTGGTCATCCCCCAGCCCCCATCCCCCCTCACTACCAGTGTAACACCATCACAATCTATCGTACCCCCACCATCACTGGATATTGCACCCCTCCCCCACATGGCGACCACAAACAATGAGGTGACAAAGACTTCAGCCAACAGCCATCAGACACATGAAGCGCTTTCAGATATAACCTCCGGAGTATATGCGGAGGTTTGTCAAACGGATGTCCTACCCTTCGGATGATTCAGATATGATGCTAACCTGCGGACCTTATACTGACCTAATACGGATGTATGTGTGAACGACATACACACACATTACAGAATCTCCGTGTGGTTGTCGATTGAGGGGTGGGGGCTTGTAAAGTTCACAAGATGCGAGATATGACACAGAATATATGCGGCCGCTGCCTGTCACAGCTGCTTTTTGTTTACAAAGTGTAGCCTATGCATTATGTAGGCTAAAGAAGAGAAATCTATTGTCCGTAGGCTAATACTTGAAGTAGGCTAGTCATGTAAGTGCCCACTTGAAATGGACCTACAGTATTTGTATGTGTGCTTCGAATAAACACATTTATCTGTTTTCAACGTTATGTACCAGAATTACTTGGCTATAGAACCCCAAATCTGGTTTGCGTTGGAGAGAGAGCATGCACAAACTTTATGTTCACAAAATTCACCAAACTTTATGTATATATGTGCCACTATGTGTCTTTTTGTAGGATTTGATCAGGCCATTTTCAAAACCGCCACAGACAGTTAGGCCTTAGTTTTGCCCTATCATTTGATACACTAAGTCACCATTAAAAATACACTCTTAAAGGGCACATGTCAACCGTGAAGTTTTTGCATGTTCAAATCGTATCAGATTCAATTCCAAGTGAACTCAATGTCTTGAATAATCCCTGCAGAGTTTGACAGTAGCTACCCTAGGATGCACAAGGCAGCAATGTAAATAATTTATGTTTCAATATCTCTGCTCCCATTTTAGGAAAAAAAAAAAACCCAACCCAACATTTCACTGCTCCAATGGTATGCTTGAGGTGAAATCAAGTGGCTGGTTCGGATGTTGATCTGAAGTTGTCAAGATTCAGGTGACAATGGTGCAGGCCAATGGCATGGCTGTCTGGAGTAATAGACTTCAAGGCAAACAGTAGTTATAGTCAGACACTGAAAACAGAACTGAGCTTGAAGGAGTTGGCTGATTTTCTAGCCTTTGCATAAAGAGACACTGAGAAAGTTCTCACTATCACCCAAAGTATTACACCGGCCTTACTGGGAACTATCTTCAAAGGTGCATGTCTTTGACTTGTTTCTTTCACTTCTATAGGTTTAGGAGAAAACTATTTTGAGTGGCAAACTTTGAGTTTTCTGACAGCCAGAATGCTCCGGCAAACCAAAGCATTGTCTTTTTACATATGATGTTTTATGTAACATATACAGTGGGGGTATTGAACATCTCAACATTTCTTTCAGTAAATATATTTCCAATGAGGCTATTCTGAAATATTCACCATACTTTGGTATTAACTCAAGAAATCCACACATATAAATAAATCCAAACATTAAAGTCCATAAATAAAGTTATTAATTTTAATAATATTAATAAAGTGGAATGACAGGAAAAAGGTATTGAACACGCCAACTGAAATTTGTTAAATACTTTGTGTAAAGCCCTTGTTTGTAATGACAGCTTGAAGACATTTCCTGTATGAAGAAACTAATCAGTCGCAATATTCAGGTGTGATTTTGGCCTATTTTTCTTAACAGGTTGTCTATAAATCTTGAAGATTCCGGGGGGGCCTCTTCTGAATCCTGATCTTTAGTTCCTTCCACAAATGTTCAATTGGCTTGAAGTTAGGTGATTGACTGGGTCTTGATTTTCTTACTCTATATGAAACCTATTGAAATGATCATTGGCTTCTGGAAGGTCCACCTACATCTCATTCTCATCACCCTGGTGGATGGCAAGAATCTCCCAGAAAAAAATTACTCCATTCATCGTTCCTTCAACTGTATGAAGTCTGCCAGTACCATGAGATGAAAAACAGCCACACACAATGATGCTTCCACCTCCAAACTTTACTATTAGTATACTATTTTTAGGGTGATGTGTAGTGTCATTTCTCCTCCAAACATGGAGTGTATCATGACAGCATGCTGATGTCATCAGCAACGAGACTAGAGCAGAAGTCGGATGGAGCATGGTGCATAGACATAGTAGAGATATATTATGTCTATGGCATGGTGTAACTAAAAACCCTGCAATCCTAATGCACGTTGCAAGTGTGCAGGTTGAATGAAATCTAAGAGATTAGATGTTAGTGAGTTTATATCTTCGGACAGAAGTTTTGATCTGTAACCCGAAGATGAGGATTGATTGTCCAGGACTCATGCCCGCTAGCGAGAGACCTATGGTTGCACGAGTTCGCTAGTTCATGTAGAAGTAAGTATATGTGTTTAGATTAATTGAATGTAATAATAATGACAGTGCTAGAAAGTAGACTAATGTGAATATTTTTCTTTGTCAGCATTGCCACTGGCGTATTCTTTGTTGGGAGACATTTGTATTGTAACTGCGTCATTTTGGTAGGCCTATAATAGCCGGATAGCTAAGGCCTATAGGCTACTCTGAAATCCACACTGAGTTCATAAATGAACGATCTTTTTGTTGTTCTCTTTGGGTATTTCAATTTAATGAACTAGCTCATGCAATAAAGCAGTTAGACATACTAGATATTTTGTTTAGGGACCGCGACCCTTAGGAGGAATCTTTGAGATCCAGTCTTTAGTTACTTGGCCATATTAAGACAATCTTAGCTGTATTACCTGTAGGCCTATTGCTTTTTGCTATTGCCTATTGTGGATTTTGGGATAAATACAGGTCACATAGTGCTTTACGTTACCCTTTTATTTGAAGAATACTGTATTTTCTTTCTTTAACATGTTGTAAATAGTCAACTAAGAATATATCAGAAATAAACCCTATCTTTTGTATTTGTTGTGCTGTGTGTTTTACCCGGCCACATGCTTTACCACCAGATTGGATGCATAGCACAATGTTTTTACAGGCTGATGAAGACTTTCAAACCTGATATATGAGTCTACATCAGTGAACACATTAAGGTGTTGCATCGCAGTGGAGCCCAATAAAACACATTGCAGTAAGTGTTTATGCACATAAGATAATTGAGTTAAATATGATGATGTTTAACAATGTTGTTGGTCTGTAGGTGGAGCAACATTACAAATGAGTGCTAATACAACAGGTACACAGAGCTGACCTCAAGATCATTCCCTTTCCCACAAATTACCTGATAATCAATACGACTGTTTGACTACAGAGTGCTAGGAACTCCAGCAGCATACGAACAATTTAAGCTTACTTGCAGTTCAATGACTAGCCTAAAGCCAGGCCTAACTCTATCCATCTATCGAGCATCTCCAATAAATGTGCAATGGTGTTTAATCCAGGCTCAGGACACAAGGCCTGAAGGACTTTAGCACTCAGAGACTATGGTTCACTGGTTTAAGCCTTTATCCATTCTATTTTCTCAGGTGCAGAGCATCTCTATGTGAATGAGGGTTGCTTGGAGGAAGAAGAACAGCAGGTATTGCGTAAGGGCAAATGGCAGCAACTTGAATGTGCTTGGTAATTAGTCCACAGATGTCTAACTCGCTGCACCTGCTTTTCTGGCACCACTCACAGGAATTCATGGGAAGTTTAAGAAAAAATGTCTGTCAAAGTGTTCAACTGCAGCCTCACCCGTAACTGATCCCCAAAAATGTATACCAGAGTAACTCACTCAAAACATTTTGAGATAGTAACAGAGAAACATCATATTATCATTCTTTACAAAGTGTATAGAGGGTCACAATGCCACAAAACACTTTGAAAGTGTATGAAGATGTGACTGAATAGGCTCACCACCTGCAACGCTATTGCCCTGTGCTATCACAATGCCTCAACACAGTGCTGGGTTAGTTAAATAAAATACAGGCAAAAACACAAAATCACTAATATAACAATCGATTGCTAAAACCTTCATAAAATTATTCCTAATATGTTTCTTTGTGTACCTTGTGGCAGTTCTTGTACAATAAATTTAGTCTCACGCCAATGCAACCACTTACTGAAGGAAAAGCAAACGTCCCATTTCTATGTGAAGTGTTGCCCACTGTATTTTTGGTGTTGTTGGTAGTGCTACATTAACTAGAAATAGGAGCCATTGAAAAATCGACTCTGACAACAGCAGGACAGAATATCCTTCTGCCTGAGCTACAAGAAAGAATGACAGCCTCTATGGAACAAGCTTATTGTACTGTAGCTTCAAGGGCCCTCACCAAGGATGGTGTTTTTGACATAAGCTATTAAAATGTACAAATAGCTGACAGACAAATGTCTTTGGGGGGGGCGCTGTCCAAGAGAGCAGGCTGTGACTTGAGTGATGCAGCCTGGATCGCATTCTGAAATTGACTAGGAAGGGCACTCACCTTGACTGTGTCTTAAACAAGGCTGGACTATATCCAAAATTACAATATGGAAACCTAGAGCAGTGATGGTTAATCTCTGACCCCCCACTGACTGTGCGATGAAATATGGTGTCTGCTTAGATGGGACTCACATGTGACGTTCCCAACTTAGATATGTTTACACCTGTGTGCTGTCTCTCTGTGTGTGTGTGTGTGTTTGTATGCACTTGAGAGTATTTCACTTTCAGTTACTTTTCAGTCATTCTTCCATAAAACCTTGTAAAGGGACTTATGAAGGCCTATGATGACTTGTGGACTGACTTCTTTTTAGATGGGACTCACAAGCATATGTTTATACCTATGCAGGCAATATATTAATATATTTGAATAGAATAACATTAAATAATTTAATACCAATATGTATTACATAAAAGACTCCAGGAGTTTGATCAGTTTTTATCAGTTATATTACAATTAATCCCAGTCATAAATTAGGGTTATAAACACTTTCATACCGAAACAAACTGTTTAATGGCTATAACATGTGCTATAGCATGTTTATTTAAGCAATACGCTCCAAGAGGCTGTTAGGCACGACGCGTTAGCGGAGTGCCTAAAACCCCCCTTAGCTGTTGTAGAATCAGTGTAACCTACGGACTCGAGTGGCTTATTGCTTTTCTAAAACTGTTACTATAAATACCTGGCAAAGTTTCATAAAGTAAAGGCACAGCAACTAGAAATGGAACCGATTTATTCATAGATAATCACTCTTCCGCCAAGAAATATATTTCCTCTATCTGAATGGTTGCCAAGCAACGTTGAGACGCATAACTTTTGTATGAAGTTATGGTAGCGCAGTAATATAGAACAAAATGCGGTCAAGGTGTATGTTTATGCTGGATTTTACAACAGCATCGAACGTGATTCAGCCAATCACAATCAAGGACCGGAACTATCAGTTTTAGAAACTAGGTACTATCATAAGTAACTTTACTGATCACTAGCTATCAGTCAAGAAAGAGAGAACAAAGTACAAAGAGCATCTCAAGTCAATATTTAATCAAGGAACCCACCTTTGTTGCAGAGCTAGGGGAGAAAAATAAAAGCTTCTTTATCTTCATTACTCTAAGCCTGTCCCCTCATTTGTGGAGATTTCATCATTTGGCCCGTTGACAAACAGATATCTTATTATACCTCAGCTGAATTATGCATGGGAATTGTAGTCTCTATGCATCTGTTCCTCCTCTGCCTTTGTTCCCCACCCACCACTGTTTTTTTTTGTTCCCATCTCCCATGATGGTCTTGAGCAAGAAATGGGTTACTCTATGCTAGACAAAGAGGGCATTCCATTTATGCGTATCCTCTTTTCTGCTATTGGGTCTATTCCATTTCATTTTCACAGTTGTCCAGCGGTAGTGATGAAATTTGGCCGAGATACTGCTGCTCATTTCAATGATTTAATATGTTCCTTGCACAAAAACAGTAGGTGTACAAATCTGCACAAATTCTTATTACTGCTGTTCATCATGGCAAATCGACAGCTCACAGTAATGTTTATGGTCAAATATTTAAAGATGGACTGCAATACATTTGGCAGAAAAAATAACATCTGCTTGCTAATTAATATAAGACCTTGCACTAATAAATCCCATCTGATTTTGAAATGTCAAAAGCCCTGATAATGGCTGAACATGCCTAATTGATGCAACATTATATGAATACCAATGAAGCAGTGATTAGTGGTGGAAATCATTGTGCTGCACCCCCCTTCAAGAAACTATTATTTAAAGGTGGGCCTTTCTCATGTCTTGTTCCTGACACAAGAACCATTTAAGCAACACAATGAAAGAATTATAGATATCTATGCCCCTTTTAGGTACCCAGTTAGTCAAAAACTGACTTAAAGGGTCACGATCCTACCTGATCAACAATGTTACATAGTGCAAGTATTCATCAAGTGTCGAAGGCAGGCAGTGGCAATATCAGAGACTTCATCATCCATGTTAGTCATCAGTGTAGCATCACAATGAGTCTGGGGCTGTTATTTCTGAGGTCATAGCCCTGCATTGTGTTTCATTAAGATGTATGTAAAAACCTGCAACAGATGTCCACTGATTTGCATGGCTTAACCCAGACCCCCCTCGATATGTAGGCTCAGCAATGACTGAGTGAGCTTTACAGAGCAGCAACGATACAAGGGAAAAACACCCTGCTATAAACATGAGTTTCTCAACAACCTTCAGATTTCAAGATACCTTGAGGTGATGCGTACTCCACCGTTGCTCCACAGAGTTTTTTCTGGTTGTCTTTTAATCATGTTACTCAAGCTCTAGCCCACAATGCACTGCTACGTTCTGTATCGACTTTCTATATTAACTGCGATGGGGTAACCAGATTACCCTGTTGGGGAAGAATCAAATCTGAACCTAATTTAAGATATATAGACAGTCGTAATTGAATCGGTGGCCATCACGGCAGTATCATTAAAATGGGTAATGGGTTGACCTGGCCTCAGCTTAACTTCTGGGGATAATCAAAGTGCGAGGATGTGTTGTAATTGTGATTACTAAGAATGTGCCGTCTAAACTATTTAACCTCATCAAACTGAAATGAATCTCCATCCTGAACCAGTGCTGGGTCTGCAGACACTTGCGATGAGCAGGTAATTTGCATTTTCTCTCAGATTTACAAGTAGCAGTACCCTTGTACATATTTATCATGCAGAGGACTTGCTGTCGAGAAACAACTAGAGATGGCACTGCACTTTATCATAATTATCAGGGGGTTTCATGTAATTGCTTTGATATAGTAACCTACACAAAAATAGTTTTATTAAATAAAAAAAAGCTTAAACTTAGAAACTTTACAATCTGCATCCTGTTGTTTTTAGATATCACATTGTTTACAATGGTATCGCATGAGAGGAGAGAGTCCTTTGCTACCTTCACTGTTTAGCAGCAGTCATGCATCTGATTTTGTCAATCTGGCAGTGAGTGAACTCAAATGCCAAACCAGTCCATTTGTATATGGAGGCTAAATCACCCAATTTATGCAATTAATCCAGATGTGGAATAGACAGCTAACAGATTTCATTGAGGACTCAGCCCACTGATGTAATCTAGTCACTTTGTACCTTGCTTAGAGACAACCCACAGAAAAGTCAGCTAAGGCATCTCACACACATCTGCAATCACTATTTTTAAACCTGGAACGAGCACATCTGTACCGTTAGAAAATTAAATGAAATCTAGGCCACGAGAAGGCCCAAAGCCATTCGCTACTCAAAGATAGGGACTTTATCTCAACAACATCTAGGAGACACAACACTTCGAAGGATAGAATGTAGTATTTGTTGTTGGTGCTCTCTATGTTTCACAACTACATGCTGGATCTTTCATATATTTATTCATTTCTTTGGATTGATGTCTCAATCACTTTTTGCTATATGACATCTGAAGAAGTTGCGATTAAACTTTGATTTCTGACTAAAGATGGAATGTAAGCTGTACATGAGCTCCACCTTTCATGACAAATGTCTGCCACTGTCAGATTTTAACTATACCATCTTAAAAAAATAAATAAAATACGTCTCATGCTGAGGCTGAGTAATAAGATGTGATCCTGATGAGTAAGTGATGTGTATCAAATAGAAATCCAGTTTGAGACATGGAAGCCAAATAAATCTATTTTCAAAGAGTCAGTCGTGAGGTTCTCTTTAGCCCACAGGGTTTGTTCTTGGGCCAGTGGAACCAGAGGGACTAAAGAACCATGCCTCTCGTGCTGCTGAGGGACCGCTACAGGAGCTCTCCTCTGCAAGACACTAAATCAGAATATCTATTTGAAAAGAGTCAAAAGACCAGCTCACCAAGCTTTTTACATCCTCTCTTAAGACATGCACTGGAATCTCTCTAACTACAGATAAGTCCCTTCACAAAGTTTTATGGAAGAGTGACTGAAAAGTGACTGAAAGTTAAATACTCTTAAGTCCATACAAACACACGCACACACACACACATACACACACAAATTCTCTCTCTCTCTCGTATACACAACCAACACATCTGGTGTGTGTGGACACTGCTGTACCCATTGGGATTAGTGAGAGCATTCCACACCCACAAGTGTTAGTCTATTGCAGGTTTTTCATGAAAGCCCTTCAATCAGTGCTTGTCTTAAGTACCATTCGATTGTCTGTGTGTGTGCGTGTGTGTTTGTATTTCTCACTGGAGGTCAAGGACTTACTATAAAGTGCATATACTTGGCGGCTCTATTAATCTCCCTGTTCATTCCACAGACAGTGACATGCTATGTAACCGACTTGACAGTGCTATCCTCTCCATGGAAAAATGTTATCCCTCACAGTATAGCTGCGACTTTGACTAGAATTGATAGATAGTGTGGCTTTTCCCCCGAGCCCCAGCCCTACTGATCGGTATGGCATGAATGCACAGACCTCTGAATACTGGATAAGACCTTTATTCACAGCTGGCGTTTACATCCTCCCCCCCATCCTTTTTTTTGCTTGTCACTTTCACCCGGAGTCACACAAAATCACCTTGAAAAGCAAAGAATTTTGCCACAAAGCAAAGCTCGACTTTGAACCCCTTTCAGTAAGGTGCTGTTGAGGCTAATACCCGCTACTGCAGATCAGTCTAAAAGCCAAAAAAGATTTTTAAAAAGGGTTTAAATTAGGCAATGGCTCTTTTTATCCAGCTGTGAGTGGACAAGAATGCTAAGATACTAATGTAATGGTTGTGGGCTTGGGAGCCCAAATAGCTTGAAGTGTTTAATCACAGAGGACATTTTAAAATGTTTTCAGTGCAAAACACCACACAGCAGCCAACTGAATGAGCTATGCAAACAAAACTGGCCTTGCCTTAACGTGTATACCATGTATACAGATTCATTAGAATGTACAATAGCTGCTCTTGCCAATGTAAACAACTTAAATGAAGAAAGCTGTCTATATATCCCTTCTTGTTATATCTCAATATATTCTCTTGCTATCCTACATTTTTATGCAGCCTTAAGTCTACAGCCTAAAGGGTGAGATTTTCCATTTGTTTAGTAGTTGCTTGCCATTACGTCCTATGAATTTGGAAGAGATGAAAATAGTAATTCAACACCTGAATCACATCTTGCCCGCCTTAGAGACAGCGTTAAATTTAATGAGAATAAACTAGAAATTGAAGACTGAAAACTGATACTTTGAGAGAAGTGTGAGCAGATGTCTTGCCATGGGTCTAATTACATAGTCATATCACCTTAAATAAAGTGAGGTGAAAGACTTGGATAATGTAATCTCCTAGAAATAAGTTATTAACAAATCTCATAGCGAAATCCATAGAATAAGTTTCTAAGTTTTAGAAAGCAAAATATAAAATTCCTCTAAGATGCAAATCTGATAAAAATCACACCACTACAGTAATTTGCTAACGTTAATACCCCTCCTCTCACTTTGCTGAAGGCATCACTTCCACTCCTGAACAACAGGGGGCAGAAGTGTAGAGGCAGTCAGGCAGTTTTTTTTTTTTTTTTAAACCCAAGCCCATTTTGGAAAACTCATTGAGTGTCTCTCCCCGCCCCAGCGATAGCACTCCAGACAGCCATTGGTGTGGGGAACTTCAGAGAGAGAGAGAAAGAGGGAGGCTGCCCCACTCTTTTCCATCCTCTCCTCTGTGCATCCCCCCCTTTCCCCTCGTCGTGCACTAACCTGAGTTATGAGGAAGAAAGAAGATACACCCCAAACCCAAGAAATGTTTCCATGCTCAGAGACAACTCATTATTTTTCAGCCCCCAAAACAGATTGTTATCACAGTGACACTAATACCCTGGTGCATATTTATTCCTCATTAACATTTCTAATATATTCATTTTTTCCCAGTGCACACTGTACGACATCCTTTGAATAGTATGTGTGTGTGAGAGCAAGTGTGTATGTGTGTGTGTGTGTGAGCACGCATGTGAGTAGGCAGGAGATTTTTTAAAGCTATAAGGGTCAAGTGCTGCTGTTTGTCTTATTTTCTAATGGTCCATCAGATAGGGGAAAAAAACGGCATATGATCACTGTAATGCTAATGCAGAATTTACTCTGGAGTACGTTTAGAAGATGAGCAAAACTTCCAGTCTCATTTTTCTTCCTCTTGACTTAGCCAGCATTTGCAATGACAGTACAAACCACTGTGCAATATCCATCAGAGACCAAGCAGGAACAAAGTGCTGCTTTTCTTTTTGCAAACTTCAGAGTTTCTTCTCCACCATCAAAAAGAAGAAAAAAAAAGAATAGCAAAAGTGCCCATTTTAGAAGCTGCTTGTATTACTAATGACTGGACCCTGAGTTAGTGCTTGTGGAGAAGTGCAAGGTAATTGCTGTGAAAGGCTTATAAATGCCCCCCCCCCCCCCCCTTCTCATCTGTGGGCTACTGCCTAAGCCTCTCCCCAGGACCCATCTTTGGCTTACACGGGAGACCGCAGTGCACTGTGGCTGAGAGCCACGCCGGACGGGGAGAAGAGGTGGCAGTGACCCGGAGGTACTTGGCATGTCCACTCGGCTGGTGTGGAGGGCTGTTATCAGCCCGTCCGTCCATCCGACTTGCCCGCCCACTGCAAGCCTCTGCTGCCACAGTCACCTCCACAGCCACCTCCTTGCACGGCTTCCCAGTATTAATTAAAAGTCCATTGCAGGCACTGCTGACACACTGGCGTGCAATAGTTGCGGTTCCCCAGGAGAGGCTGGGTGTCTGTGGAGTAGTCATGAATAAAATGTCCATGTTGGTTTTTGGGATTAGTGAGCCTCTGATACTCCCCAATCTTCAGTTCCACATGAATTCTTTGGAGCCCTTTTTAAACATACATGTATATAGATGTGCCTGTTTTCCTATGAATGATCTAAAAGCTGATTCACACCGAATTGCACAAGGTTAAAGCTATACCTGCTAGGCTGTTAGGAGTTTAAAGGGTTTGAGATAGCGGAGATCCCTTTTCTTGCTGACCAGCCATAGCCTTTACTGAAAGTACTATCAATATATTTATCTCACTAGCTACTTAGTTACTAGCTGCTTGTGTGTTTTCTTACTGTAATGACCCTGCCAGGCCTTCTTTGGCCCCGCCCATTGTCTGTGTCTGTGTATCTCTTTCACTCTCTCTTTCACTGTTGCAGCAGGTGAATGGCCCAGGTGTGCTCAGGTGTGGGTGATTGGTCCTCTGGTTGCCATGGGGATACAAGGCCTGCTCTCCCCATGCTGGGTGTGCTCCCTTTCTTCTGGCTTTTGGCTTCTGATTTCTATTTTGCCTGACAACCCTTAGACAGTGACCACAGCTGACCACATTTCAGTTTCAGCTCTCACCACTGTGTAAAATGAAGTTTGATGGTGATGCAAATTTCGGGAGTTTTCCAGGAGAAATAACAAAACGGGAGGGCGCCGGGAGATGACCTTGAAATACAGGAGAAACCCGGGAGAAACGGGAGTGTTGGCAGGTATGGTGTTAGGGTTACTAGACGTGTTACAAGAGGAGGTACTCTTGCATGAGATGGGCCTTCAAGACCTTTGTGAAGATAGAGACTAGGAACACCTGACCACATTTCAGTTTCAGCTCTCACCACACTGTATTGTTCTCACTCTACTTTACTATACTCTTGAATAGATTTACATATAATTTGAAATCTGCTGGTGACCTCCCCTTCATGTTTCCATGCTTAACCAGACATATGTTACTCAAGCAATATGACCCAAGTGGGAGTGGGGTTGGTAAAGGATATCGCCACAGCAGTGGTTCGTATTAAATTGAACATTGACCTACTCTTTATTTGCTCTATTTTCTCACTCAAATGTGACATTATGAAATCGCTGCTCTTTCACTTTGAATGAATGACATGTTCGCTTTGGATAATTCAATGCAATATGTGGAGTGATTACTAGCTGCAAAACACGGGAATGAGACAGAGAGAATGCCTCTCGTCCAATCAGAAATTAATAAACAGTTCAACCGGACCTAACCGTTGTATACAATTGCATTTTATGTTCATTAGGCCCATAATGATGTTGGAAGACGTTAGAGTAATACAATACACAATAACCTGAGGATGATAGTGCAGAAAACCAGAGGAATAAATACTAGTTCAAGAGAAATGGTAGTACACAGAAAAAGTTTCACATGTTAGGGTTACTAGACGTGTTACAAGAGGAGGTACTCTTGAACGAGTTGGCTCTTCAAGACATTTGTGAAGATAGAGACTACAGTAGGAACACCACTGCTCTGGTAGCATTGGGAAACTCATTCCACCATCATGAAACAGGAACTATAAACAGGAAGAGTCTGGACTGCTGTGTATGTAGGGCAAACACATGAAAAAGCACCCAGACAAATGAACTCACTCCCAGGCTCCATCTCTTTGATTGCTTGTCTCTGTTTTGTATTGATCCTATGCAGTCTCTTTTCCCTTTTTAACTCCAGTCCACAGATAATGTTCAAATGCAGCCATGTCTTGCTAAAAAGCTTATTCATCCATCATTACAATGAACCTTAATGGCAATGTTAATACCTTTGTCCCAGCTAGACTATGCCATATAGCCTATACAGCAAGGCTGTCTGGCCTACAATATGCTTCCTAGGTCTATTTTCCTTCGGTTTTCATGCACAAGAAAGGGCACAGGGTTTTGTGCAGAGAGAGACCATCAAAAGGTACTGCAATATTAAACTTCAGACAGATGAAGACACATCACACATCACTATTTGCAAATTTAATTTGCCCCGATGGTTCATAATTCTGGGCAATAATTGATAAATTATGTGTTTGTGTGAGAGAGGCAGAAGGCAGATATAATCTTCTGAAAACCCCCCAGTTTTGGTGAAGGGTGAGAGCCTGGGGTGTGACTGGTGCTCTTGTTTACCACAGCTGAGTATCTGCCATGCCACAGGGAAGCAAGCACATCAAAATGTCATCATTCTGAAAGGCAAAATGCTCAGTGAACTTGTGTGAACCACTTCAGAAGTTTCACTGCTCTGTGTCCTTAAACACCAGAACACCCAGAGAGAACGTGGCCATGTTGGCCACCATGGCACAAATGAGAGGAGGGAAAAAATTACACTTGAAAAAAAGACACACTTAAAAAAGCTTAATTTCCTGCCTTTTATGTACTCTGCAAGTATTTTTTTTCTCTTTTGAAAGCATGACCAATCAAATTTATACTTGGTCTGTATACTTTTCCGGCCTTAGCATTTTCTCTTTTATAAGGTCATGAACTTCCGTCTCGTTAACTCTTTAGCACAAAACCTGCACCCAGCCAGTACACAAAGATTTCACTATTGAGGGCCCTTTCTACAGAACTTCAAATGACTTGTCTTCAAAAAGGAGCACCGAATGATTGACACAGACACAAGCAAGTACACTTTACCTTTGAACAAAAAAAGAAGCCAAGGTTAGTTGCCTTTAAATCACACCGTATCAGTGGCGTCTGCAATGGTGTCTGTCGGCACTGGTTATATCACGACAGCCTTTTTGAAAAAGCATAAACAGTCCTCAAAACCTTGTCTGTCCACCGCTCGAGTCTGGTAGACTCAAAAACACAAGGGCCTTCTCCCCTGCTCTTCAGACACCATTTCAAAGCTTGTTTGGGTGGCTGAACAACCATGTAACAAAACAAATAATTCTTCCAAATGGGAAAAAATAAAGCAGTTCTTACCACACCGAGGTTACAAAATGCACAGTGATTTCCATCTAGTTGAGACATGAGTTCAGTACAAACGGCAAACACACTGGGATTAAATCCAATGTCTGCCTCAGTGGCTAACTACCACTGCACTGGATTGGAAGGGAGCATGAGCTCAGCTATGGTAGCCCATGTGATCCCGAGAAGGTTATCCAAAGCACTCTGCACATACAGTAGACACCAACATGAGAGTGGAACACTCACTGGTTTTGGCATTCAATTACAGTAGTAATGTTTTAAAAGTCTTGTTTTGAAAGGACATGATATACAGTCAGTAGGCTACAGTATGTGGACAGGGTTTTGGCTTTCTCCAGTTTTACATGTTCCTGCATGATTCTGCTGGATAGGATTTGATGTGGTCAGTTGTCTGACCTAGGTCCACTGTTTTCTTTTTTCTTTTTCAAAATAACATAGACGAATATACAGTATATAGCATAAAGACATTTCTTGACATTGATCCTGTTCACAATATATTTGTTGTGCAAATTTAATTGGGGCCATACTGTTTTTAACACTGCAGCAAATATGGTGCTTGCCTATTGTTTACCAATATACCCAAGAGACACCATAAAAAGAAGAAGACAATAGATATTGATTCAATAATGTAATTTAAAGTGACTTATAGCCTATATAACACCATGGAGATTGAAGAACAAATTAAAACAATATCCAAACCCACTGATTTCTGAATGAGCAGGAACTCTATATGAGGGGACATATCTATTTTTTTGATCAATAATGGGAGACAGAGTAACAAAGGCTTTCTTTTCACACAAATAATCAACAGCAATGCGCAGACTGTCTTCGTGGGTTTTTGTTTAGTACTCATACTCAAGTAAATTGCCCTCCAAGAAATTTTACTTTCTGCATAAGTCAATTATTTATATCAGTATAAAATGCAGCTTTCCAGCTGGGTGATTCATAATTATATACTGGTAATTAGTGAAAGCAGGTAGACATCAAATCCACAGCTGTGAGATACTGAGGCCTTTTTGAAATGGCTTTTTAGATGTGCTTCTTTAGCCGCCCCAACTTTTCTCTGACTAAATACATTTGTCTAGCCTCTAATTACTTTGTACAAAATCATCTTAAGATTAGATGTGTTAGACCTGATACATTATAATATATGTTCTACAGAGTAGACACAACACAGACACAAAAAGACAACAGTCAAGGAAATCCATTCCAGAGCAGAACAGAGTTCATTGTGGGTCCATATTTAGTGGGTGTGGCAGCTCCTGTTCCTGGTGTGTCATATGTGAAGGGTTATCAACTCCACTGCATTGTGAGACTCCACAATTCACACACAGACCCAACATCCGCGTTGGAATGACGGTCACAATGCTTAGGAAATGACAGTCTACTGACTATGTATGCAATAAGTGGTCTATAGACCATTCATCATTGCAACAAGAGCACAAGACTTATTGACACTCCATCGTACCCATAAGCCTCTCGTCAGAAGTGTGTCCACGTAAAATACTTGCAGGGCAAGATGATTGAATGTGTTGCTGTTGCTCTAGAGACTGAGAGAGGGTCTAATAATGCAAAGGTCCTGAAGTCACTCCCCAAGGATCACGTGAATGACCAGACACACTCCTCCTCCATCCTTGACTGTACCCTGTGCATGCTTTGGATAAAGCCATCAGGCAATAAAATAAATGTAAAAGGCTATGAAGACCACTGGGATCAGGTGAGTATGGAGGGCAAAAGCAAAAATACCTACTAGTAGAAAGACAGAAATGTCTGCTGCATGTAGTATGCAAAATGCAATAAAAAGTATCCCCCCATGACCTCGGTCTTGGAATAAGGATAATAAAATGTATTTATTTTATTAATGGTAGGTTTTATGCATGCCCTGAAATGTAGTCACCACAGCCTGGCTTCAAGCTACCATTCTTTGTTCATCATACATAATCTTGATAAAGCTGAGATAGAGGAGGTTGGAAGGCCGTAAGCGCAGATTTGATGCAGGGAATTAGGAAACGCTATCAAGCACACACTGTTAAAAGCTAAAGCTACCCAAGCAAATCAAACAAAATATTAAAAATGGATCAGGTATTTGGGAGGTGGGTGGTGGTGCGTGGGCAACATCTCTGATAAAAATGATTCCACAGTACTGGTGGAGTGAATAATAGGTTTAATCAATTTGGAAAGAAGAGTAAGGGGATATGTGAGCCTTGTGAACATGGAAGTTAAAATTAAAACACATTTGGGGTATTATGAAAGAAGCAAAGACATTAAACTAACTTTGAAAAGTACACAGATGTTAGCGAGTAAAACCAAATGTGCAAGCACAGAAATCCACAGTGTGTATTTGAAACCATCAGTCACAGTTGTAAATAAGTATTGGATTTGCCTGTGCTATGCTGAATGATACACTTTACCCTGTGAAATGTCAGATTTCATCATATCTTTCTCTGTAGTGAGGCTGAGAACATAGTTTACTGCAGTAACTACTTGTTTGGATACATCAACGCAATGCTAAGAGGTATCTTCTGGTATGTGACCAATAAGACATAATGTAAATGTCTTATTTTATGCATTCTGTGCTATTAAATTCTTAGAATATGCAGCTAATCTACAGCTGGTCTCACTCAGTGGTTCAATTAAGCCTACAGTATGAAGCCATGTAGCACTCAGTCTTGTTAGCCTTTGTACTGTATAATTGATGAGCGGGTCGACCATAACAGGCAGCCTCCAAGACAAAGTAATGGTTTTTTAAGTGAGGCTGGCAGGAGAACAAGACAAAGATGAGATGCTGGTGGAGTGCAGCTGCTGACAGTGCGGCGGACATATTCACTGTTCAAATGGGTACACAGCGGTGCCACTGTGTGCGCAGCATGAGAACGAGCCTTTTTAAATAAATGTTCTAAACAAACACAGGTCTTAAGAAAGGGGCGGAAGGGACAATTTCATAACCTTTGAATGGGATGATTTTGGAAACAGGAAGCTGCAAGAGCAAGAGGTTACCTCCACAACATTATGGACAAAGACAAGTCACAAAGAATGTGCTGTAATGCTTAATGCACATACAAAGCAAATATACATGTTCAAACATGTAAAAACAATAATAGCAAAATAATACACGTATACCAAGAATAATCAGTTAAATGGAATTCCTTTCATAAACACATACAGTGAACATGGTACAGCTCAGCACTAACAGCAAGTTGCACATACAGTAGCAGTGTTGTCACCATGAAGTATTGAATTAATTGAAATATTGTAAACAATTCACAGTAGGGGAAGATGGTAACCCTCCTCTCCAGTTAAACAACATCTAAAACCAGCCCGACTATCTGCCGAAAAAAACAACAAGCTCGGGACTGTTTGGTTACAGCACGTCTCTTGATCTGATACACAGTGCAGAACAAAGAGCATTTGTCTACTGTGCGTGTGTGTGTGGAGCTGAGAAACAGAGGTTTCAACCGGGGCCTCCTCAGCTGCGTGACATCTCTGGCCTATCGTGTCATGCATCACGGTGATGGATGCCGGGTTATTTACAACAACAAAGGACAGGCAGCAAAAGGGGAGAACGAGTTTATTCTTCGCAGCCAGCCGATCGCTTTTGGAAGATCTGCCAAGAATACATGCCCTCCATCATCAGTTTGAGATGCCCGGCTGGCACAGATGGCAAGGCCACACTACCATATGCCCGAGCAGGCTACCCACCTGCCAGGGAGCCCGGGCAAGAGCCAGGTCTCTTTTCTACCAATGCGGACATAGTTCCAGGGCTAGCTGTCAGTTATTCAAAGCATGGCCTGTCATCTAGATATGGCAATAAAACTAGGCTATTTTAGTATGAAAAGCAGTGAATTAAAAAAGAGCAAGCTATAAAATAGAAAAAAACACTGAACAAAACCACAATATTCCTGTTCAATATTCATATTTAATAAGCCACCGTATAATATTTGCCCTGGCATAGCCATGACTGGAGCATTAAAGGAAGATCTTGTGCTCTTGGTTTCTGCTTCCAAATCCCATATATAAAAAACCCCAACAGAAGTCCAACCCATCCACAATGCCACTTTAGTGGAACCAGCTGGAGGCTCTGGTTCAAACATCAGACGTCACTGCGTATGTTTGCATATCTCTGTGTAGATTTAGTGACTATCTACAAATCCATACACACTGTTGAATTTCACTGAGGAAAGTGCAGGATATACAAAATACTTGAACAATTTTGTAGCCACAGACTTGGCTGTTGTTCTTGTACTCTTCTTGTACACTGCATTTGCCACCAATGGCAATTAAGAATGCTTGCCTGGTGTCACAGACAAAGCCACGTTGTTTACAATAATTAAGGTGCCCCTGAATAATTACGGAACATCATCGCCATAATAGGAGTTGTTCATTATAGCTCACAAGAAATGAACGAATACATCCGGATTGAAAATATATGTGTGAAATGAATAAGAATAGTTGGTTTAAATTGGGTTAGTCATCATATAAACTAAATTAATTCAGAAGGTCAGGAACCATAGGACTACAGTATTTTATGAGCTCTTGTTTGTTTTAACTGTTTTGGTTTTGGTTTTAAAAAACCTTGAGTGTATGTCTTTACTATAACATTAGGAGTTCCAAAACCTTAATATTTATGGGAATAAATGCAATAAAGAAACATGTTTTAATGCTAAAAATGTGAACTGTTGACTGTAATCCGTAAATCAATCAAAGATAAGCAAAAATGTCTCTGGCAAATCGCTATGTGAAAATAATTACAGTGATACATTTTTCAACAAAGTAATCATTATTTTATTGGTTTTGCATTTGTGTTCACTGTCAACAATCCTTGTTAAGTTTTCCCCAAGGTGTCGAAAGAATGCCAGGTCTAGAGTCAGCCAAAGTGATGTCACACACTGAAACCCATTTCAAAAAGCTTTTCGTGCAATCCCCAGCCAGGGACAACCACACACACAAACACACACACAACACAACACAACACAACACAACACAACACACACACGCACACACACACAGCCTTTCACTCACTGAACAGGGGTATAGAGCCTGGTGGATGGCTATGAGGCTCCTGCTAACAATGACAGAACAACTCATAGAAAAGGGCGCTGAATCTTATCTTAACATTTATTTTTCATACTATTTCAAATATGAGCAATACAAATAAAGTACAAATGTCATGTTCACAGCCAATTCCAAGTCAGTCAAGGTTTGACATATCAAAAGTAATTTTCACAGCCTCGGACATTTGTATTTTAAAGCATCACTGTCCAATTATAGTCTTTATGCCGCAACCTAGACGGGCACATTGGGGCTTGTTTCCCTTCTTTGAAACGACTTGCCAGCAGCTCTTTGTCACAGAAAGCAGGACGATGAGAAGAGAGTTCTCCATGAACTGCAGCGGTCATCTTATGGCGGCATGGAAATTAAATATCCATGAAGATGGATGTTCATGGTCAGTCTGAGGGTCTGGCCTTTAAAGAGCATCCTGGATGATGGAGGCACCATAAATAATAAAGGAGCCATCAACATAGCATATTAAATCCAGCTTTGCTTTGAAGGCAATTATGTGCTTTAACCCTGCTCCCTTCGCTCTGGCAACATTAATGTGACCCAGAAGGAAGTCAATGGCCGGAGCATCTACCAAAGATGGACATAATGTGGTAACAGTATGCACGACCAAGCTCAAACTCAGCGGTTAATGGATTAGTCTTATGCTGGGAGCAGGGGGATGGATTAGAACATGCATTTCTTATACATCACAATTTGAGGTTAAATGTGTCTCTACTTTGAAAAGGGACTCTGTACTGAAGTTCATCTGACCATTTTGCTTAACATTTGACGATCATCAGCATTTGTCCATCCATAAGCTCTGGGCAGGTAAACAAACAAAATGCTCAAACATTCAATGGCATTTTGTATAAGACACAGTGGCTGTTGACAACATAGCAACACAGCAATTATAGCAAAATAGCACAGCAAAATAGCATCTAAGTAAGTATATAGTATATATACTCTTTTGATCCCGTGAGGGAAATTTGGTCTCTGCATTTATCCCAATCCGTGAATTAGTGAAACACACACAGCGGCGCTCGGGGAGCAGTGAGGAGTTAGGTGCCTTGCTCAAGGGCACTTCAGCCGTGCCTATTGGTCGAGGTTCGAACCGGCAAGGTCCGAAGTGCTAACCAGTAGGCCACGGCTGCCCATCTGTGAAAGAATGTGCATCACTGAAGTACCTTTAAGTGTCATGAACGTCACAGTGAGATCTTCAGTGACTTCCTCTTTGGTGCCCTTTGAAATGCCCTTGCCATAGACTTGTCTTGCAAACCGCTTCACATATGACTGCTTATCCATATTCCATAGAGATGGGGTCTTGCGATTTCACAGTTGATTACCCCTGGCGTTGAGTCTGATCACCTCTGTGTTGGGTAAATACAGACTAGGTGGTGAGCAGAATAACAACTATACCCCCTTTTCTGGGTGGCACAGCAAATCCTACTTAAATTACACAGGTTGAAAGACAAAATCCTACAGAGAAATATTGGAAATCTTTTAAGAAATATAAGTAGAATTGCATTGTACACTTAAGAAGCATATTATGGAGATATGACTTTAAAAAGCTGTCGCTGCTTAAACATACACAACAAAGACTATCAAAAATAATGCAGAACTGCATCTTATCATGTTTTGTTCTTTATTTAATAAAAACAATTTTAAATAAAATACAGACACAAAATACATTTTAAACTTTTCTGAAATTGCTATATCTATCCAAAATGCTGTTTCAATGACATTTACTGGACCCTTTATTTAGGCCTTTTTGAAGTCAAGCCAAAGTAAAGTTGGCGGACTGTTGTTTCATTGTACCACTAAATCAGGCTAAGTGGAGCACAGCATAGAGCATATCAGTAGCTAGGCTGTTTAATCCCACCTCCTCCGGCTTCACGTTGACGTGCCCTTGAGCAAGACACCGAACCTCCAGCTGCTCCTGATGAGCAGACTTGGCGCCTTGCATGGCTGCCTCCATTGTCAGAGCGAGGGTGTGGGAGGCATTAATTGTACGATGTTCTCGGTGCCCCACTGAGTTGAGAGGCAGCGCATATATACACAAAAGCAGTCCCCGTGCCATTTTAGTGTCAGCATAGGACGTTGCGGATCATTCATGCGCACCCCCACCTATAGGCTTGTTCTCAGGTATACGTGCTTATGGACTGACCTGCCAGCTCGGTACAGTGTGAGGGAAGACATCTTCGGATCTTGATTTTGTTTTCGTTTAACCTACTCCAAAGTGTTTCACTTTCAGGTGTAACAGTTACTATCTTTACAGTTGGTAGAACAGTACAGCAACCCAGCTACAGCCACATTGGATATTAGGAAAGTTATACACTTCATGCAGCATGTCTATTACATTAGTTATATAGGCCTACATGATATGCAACCACACTTTGGTGGCCATAGATGTCTCTCACTGCTTTTGAGGGAGCCTAAGGCTATAATAAATCAGTGAAAACTTATGTTAAAACTTATGTACTTAAACTTACTTTCTTATGTAGTTTATTATGTAAAGAGGATCAACCAAAACATTTAACATTTACATATTTTCCCACCATTATGCAAAAGAGGGGCAACATTAATGGTAGATAATGCTCCTTGAAAATGCAGATAACATAATGCTTCATTTCAATTTAAGTTGTTGTGATGGAATCATTCATGCCAAACTTAGGAAACTGAGGACAATGCCACCTCATTATCTGTTTGTTTGACCCATTTTCACTCATTTTCCTTCCTCAAGAATCCTGCTAATTGGTGTGTTCTGTACTTAACAAGATACTTTGATTATTGGATGTCTACTGCAGTCTCCATTTTCATTATGAGTATGATGAATGAATATCGTTTTTGTCTTGGGCACTTTGTCAATCTTTCTTGCTTAACCCTGCTAAGAGCTTTCTTTGTGCTCAGGACCTCAGCCAAAGTGACAGGGCAACATTGCATTACATTACATTACATTACATTACATTTGGCTGACGCTTTTTTAACCAAAGCGACTAACAACATGGTAAACAGTAAGTTTTAGAACAATTCTCACAATTTTAGGACAGTTTAAAAAAAACACATTAGAGTACAGTAAGAATAAGTGCGTCGGTGAGTGCTGTATTTTAACAGTTACTTGTCAGTTTAACGGCTGGTGAGTGCTAGGATCAGTAAGACTTGTTATAAGTGTTGCTATGAGAGTAGATGTTCTCTAAAGAGCTGGGTCTTCAGGAGTTTTTTGAAAGTGGAAAAGGATGTCCCTGCCCTTGTAGGAACTGGCAGTGTGTTCCACCAACGAGGAACAACAGATGAGAAAAGTTTGGATTGGCTTGAGCGTACCGGTGGTAGAGCTAGACGTCGTTCGTCAGAGGAGCGCAGCGGTCTGGAGGTAGTGTAAGTCTGTATGAGGGCATTCAAGTAGGTGGGAGCAGAACCGGAGACTACTTTGTAGGCAAGCGTTAGAGACTTGAATTTGATGCGGGCCGCCATAGGTAGCCAGTGTAGCTGGATGAGCAGCGGGGTAACATGTGCCCTTTTGGGTTGGTTGTAGACCAGGCGCGCGTTCTGGATCATCTGAAGTGGTTTCACTGCGCAGGCTGGGAGACCTGTCAGGAGGGCATTGCAGTAGTCGAGTCGTGAGATGACTGTTGCCTGAACCAGAAGTTGGGTAGCATCTTGAGTCAAGTAAGTCCTGATTTTCCGTATGTTGTAGAGTGCGAAACGGCATGACCGGGCGACTGAGGCAACATGATCTGAGAAGTTTAGTTGGTTGTCGAGAACAACTCCTAGATTTCTTGCAGTCCTGGTCGGTGAAACAGACAGGGAGTCAAATTTGATGTTGATGTCGTGGTGTATGGTAGGTTTAGCTGGGATGACCAGCAGTTCAGTCTTTGAGAGGTTCAGCTGGAGGTGGTGTGCCTTCATCCATGTAGCTATGTCTGAAAGGCAATCTGAGATCCGTGCTGAAACCAGGGGGTCGTCAGGTGGAAAGGACAGATAGAGCTGTGTGTCGTCTGCATAGCAGTGGTATGAGAAGCCGTGCGAACGGATAATCTGTCCCAAGGAGGTGGTGTAGATAGCAAAGAGGAGGGGGCCCAGCACTGAGCCCTGGGGGACCCCTGTGGTGAGATGGTGAGGTGCAGATAGCTGACCAAGCCATGATACGTTAAACGAGCGTCCTGTGAGGTAGGATTCAAACCAGGAGAGAGCAGCTCCGGAGATTCCCATGTCAGCGAGTATAGAGAGAAGGATACAGTGATTAACCGTGTCAAAGGCAGTCGATAAGTCAAGCAGAATGAGTACTGATGATCGAGCGGTCGCCCTGGCTTCTTTTAAGGCTTCTGTTACAGACAGCAGAGCCGTTTCGGTAGAGTGGGCGCTTTTGAACCCAGACTGATTTGGATCCAGAAGGTTGTTCTGTGAAAGGAAGTCAGAGACCTGTTTGGAGACTGCTCGTTCAATGCCTTTGGATAGGAAAGGCAGTAGTGAGACAGGGCGGTAGTTCTCGACATGAGCAGGGTTGAGAGAAGCTTTCTTAAGTAACGGTGTTACCCGGGCCATTTTGAACGCTGTTGGAAATGTGCCGGAGGTTAGCGAGGCATTGATCACATGTGTGATAGCTGTAGTGATGGTCGGGCTGATGGACTGAAGTAGGCTCGTAGGTATAGGGTCCAGCGAGCATGTGGTAGGACGGCTGCATGTCAGGAGTCTGGACACTTCACTCTCGGAGAGAGGCGTGAATGCTGAAAAAGATGTTCCAGCAGTCCCTAGAGGTTGTAGGAGTGCGGTATCTGAGTCAGATGCGTTGAGTGGGCATGTAGAGAATTGACTGCTGATTGCCGCCACTTTGTTTGTAAAAAATGAGGCGAGGGTATCTGCAGTAAGGCTGGATGGAGGAGGAGGCAGCTGAGGGTTGAGTAGCGATTTGAAGGTTGAGAAAAGTTTTCGAGTGTCTGTAGCGCTGTTGATTTTGTCATTGTAGAAAGCAGTCTTAGCAGCAGTGATGCTGGCTGAGAAGGAGGACAGGAGTGTCTGGTAGTTTTTGAGGTCGTCAGCTAGTTTGGATTTGTGCCATTTCCTCTCCGCGGCTCTGAGTTTGGTGCGCTGTGATCGGAGGGTATCATTTAGCCATGGATGAGAATGTTTGGATCGAGCTGGCCTTGTGGTAAGAGGGCACAGCTCGTCTAGACACGAGGTCAGTGTGGAGCAGAGCGAGTCAGTGGCTTCATTAACCTCCAGAGAGGAGAAGGTGTTGAGTGGAGGTAGACCGGAGGCAACCACAGAGGAGAAGTGCGTTGGAGACAGGTTCCGGATGTTGCGGCGGAACATCCGGAACCTGAATGTACAACATAACCCCTTCTGGAAAAGAGTCCTAGACACACAGTATGGCTAAAGCGTCAGATTGCATACAGCATATGGCCCTACAGGCCTGACACAAACAGCTTGTCAGAGAAGGATATTTACTCTTTGCCTTTAGACATAATTCATGCTCAAGGATGACCTTAGCGCCAGTGCTTTTGTTACTCAGACAAAGAGGAGTTGCCCAATAAGGCTTGCTGACCAGACAGACAGCTTGAAGCGGGAAGACGTATTAGAGGGCTGATAGAGCCAGCAATGTCTCACCACTCCAGATGACTTTAACATTCCTCATCTTATTTTTTTTATCGAGAGACCATTTGCTGATGTGGCATTAAGCGTACACATCCTTAAGACAGATAGATGGAAAAGCAATGCTGGAAAGTGGAAAGTTCCACTTGAGTAATAGAGGAATGTTATTACAAGTACGACTAATTATAGTATTATATTCATTGCATAAGATCTGAGTATTTCCAATAAGTATAATACTAATTTGCATGGACATCTATCATGGGAAAGTTAATGTGGAGGACTGAAAGAAGAAGCAAGAGATTCTGATTGATTTCCATCTTAAATTGTTTGATCATTTTTCTTTTCACTAAAAGCCAAAAATTACATTTGGCAAATGAAGACTGATCTGTGTGGATATTTAATTCAAAGAAGACAAATATTCATCTGAAATTAGTTAAAATGCTTAAATCTTTGAAACTAGCATGTTCACAGACTCAGGCGGCTTGATTTGTTGGCATTCTCATGCATTTAATGGCCCCAAACAAAATCTGTGAGTAGCAATAAACGTCTCTCTTCTTTGGTCAAGTCTGAACACTCAAGCAGTCTCTCGGATGAAACCCAAAGAACACTGTAGTCCAGTAATTGGACTATTCATCATCTTTCCAACCACAAAGGCTTTCCTCTGAAACAGTGGGAAACCTCTGCCACTAAGGAAACATTAGCGCCATCTCCGTCATTATTCCATGTGAAATATTTTTCTTACCAGTAGCTAAAGCTTAATGCACTTACAGAATCCCAGCAGACAACCACTGCTTGCGCAAACCAGCCTTGTACAGAGTATAAGCCTCTCTAAACATAAACAAATACACACACTTGTATATTTGGCTATCTGCACAGGAGGTCCATTGGCTTGTTAAAAAAGGTGATGGTTTTAGATGGAGTTCTGTCGAGTCAGTGTCAGGCAGTCTCGCTCTATATTTTTCTCTCTGTCTCGTCCCCTGCGCCACCTACACTCCAAGAAAATGTACATCATTCTTGATAGACCCATTACATACACAATCACCTTTCAGAGAGTCACATAGATCTTATTTATTGTCTGTTTTTTTTACTTAAGATAGAGAAAAGACATGCTCGTTAGTATCTCTCTCTCTCTCACTCTCTCTCTGTGTGTGAGTGTGTGTGTGTGCCTGCTCCTGTGCCTCTGTGAGTAAGCAGTAAAAGTATTTTACTGTGATGCTGTGGACTAAATCTTCCCCTCTGATTGGGGCTTCCTATTATGCTTGCATGGCCTATCTATCTATCGAGCAGCACACAGACGAGAGGCATCGCGGGGAGACGGCCGTTGACTCACGCCGGGAAATCGCATTCCCTCTGGCCTTCGTTTGTCTGGTCCACGTCTGCTTGGCGCCACGCTGGCAGGCTTCAGGTGTCCAGCTCTCCGAGCCTTGCCCCAGGCCCAACACCAGCCCTGGTGGGCAGTGCCTCTCCCTTCCACTCGGAATTCACAGCTCTTTTCTTTATTCAGAGGTTTATTTTAGAGCTGCATTCTGGCTGTTTTGTGCTGTTGTTGTTGTGGTGGGGAGTAGAATAAATGGAATGTGCTGGCCGCTGTATATTCTGTCTCAGTGAATACAACTGAATGTTATGGTGTATAGTCTTTGCAAAGCAGAAGTATGGGTTTATTATTATGATGAGCAGTCTGTTCAGCATTATCTACTAAAATGGTAAATGGGCCGCATTTTTTAGTGCTTTTCTCCTCCTCCTAGCACTCAAAGCACTTTACAGAGCAATGCTTACATTCATCCATTCACACAAGTATTCATACACCGATGGCGGCGGCTGTCATGCAAGAGGCTGACCAGCACATCGGGGGCAGTTTGGGGTTCAGTGTCTTGCGCAAGGACACTTCGAGTCAAGAGGAGACAGGCTCGAACCAGCATCCTTCCATTGACTGCACAACTGTTCTACCTCCTGATCCACCGCCACCCCCCTAAAAGCCAGCTCTGGGTCAACTAGTGAGCGTTTTATTAGCATTACATGTTGCATAATATTGCCAGGCCTGCACGTATTCCTCAATAACATTGTACAATGTTTAGTTATTTTTTTAGACTGAATAAATGTTTTGTATTTTAGACTGCAACTAGAAGTGTAATGCCAGAGGAATTACAATATGGAAAGCTGCTGGCTTAATGTTGGTGGGGAGATTCCTGAAAAATAAAAACATTGAATCGCTTAATCTTTGAGTTTATACAAACCTTACCAAAATACCTTGTGTGTCTGGTGTTCCTGAGATATCACACTCAAGGTGGGTTTGACCTTGACATTTGACTTCATCATTGAGTCCTTACAAATGTTCACTCCAAATTTGAAGCATGTAGCCTACGTCAAGCCGTTCTGAAGTTGTGGCACAAGCACGAAAGCTGGCCTTTGGAAAATGTAGTTCAGAGAAAGCCTAATTGTATGCAATGCAATAGGCTACCTGCAAAAACGGGGCTTTCAGTGGGTGTTGATGACTGCTCATTCTGCAATTTAATTGAATTTGTAAGGCCAGGATTTTGGACCAAAGCAGACAAATGGCCACCACCCATCTCAAACAAAGAACATTCCTCACCCCTAAGATGCCAAGTGTTAGAAACTGGTTTGATGGTGACTTCTGAAATCTCTGTAAATGTATGATGTGAATATGACACATTCATGATTGGTCTTGAATTAATAGTGTGGGCAGCAGTCTGATCATGGTTCTATTATCATCTAATATATCTGTGCATAGTTAAAGACTAAGAACGGCACTGTAGTCTGTACGTGAACCTCACATCTATGTTTTCACTCCAACCAACCAATGATCTTCAGGCCAGTTAGGAGGGTCATGCATATTCAGTCTTTGGGATAAAGCAGGGTTGCTCTTGGAGATTAAGGCCCATTCTTCTGATCTACGACTGGCTGGTGGTCACTCTCTCTTCTTTCTCTGATCTCTCGGCCTTCAATTCTCATCTTGAAGAGCATTTTGTGCCATCCTTTACTAATTGAATGTAGAGGAAACATACTTGACATTTACAGAACTAAAATCAAACATCTATCTTCATTCCTACCACTAATAGCATGTGTAATGACAGATGATCATATTTTCTCATTTAACCCTTCAGCCGGTACCGTCACACCAGAAATGTAGCTTCAAATGTTGGAAAATGAACATTCCATAGAATATCTGGGTTTACTGAATTCAACATGGAATTTTAAAGGAGCGATTTGTAGGACTGTTACCGAACGGTCTGTAGGCTAAAATCAAAACACTGGTGAACGTTCTCAAGACTACCTAGACGTGAGCCTCTTCTGGGTTGCCAGATGTAATGCAGACTTAGTTAACGTTAGTTGACCTGCAGCTGCTTAAACTTTTCTCCAACCATGACCCAGCTACACATTACGGAAACAGTGAAAACAAAAAATACCTCTCTAACCAACGCAACATATTTAGCTGAAGTTAGCGATGCAGAAGTTTAGCCTAGGCTACCTGTCGTGGAGAAATATGGCCAGCTCTGCGTCAGACTTTATATTCTTCATTTAATGAGACGTCGCCATCTCAGGAAGCTCCTCCGATGTCCACTTAATTGGTTTCTTGTTTTAATTTTGGAAATTTGCCTGCCTCTCGTAGGCTATTCGTTCATGACTACAACTGACAGCTGTTGACAGTTGGCCTTTGCTAATTTGGCAACCCAAATGGGGGAACGCGCCAGCCCATTATTAATACGCTATTCTAGAATTAATTGTCAAAACATAAACGAAAATTCCAAGAGATTCCGCCCCGTAATTCATTTTTTTCACTGGTTTTACGTGTTATTCTAATGTTGTCAAATAAGCTATTACTTCAATTCATTGTGTTGCCTTACTCTCTGACGACATATGGTAATAATTTTTGGAATGGTTACAATTTATTTTCCATTATTTTCTACATACTGGTCCTTTAATACCCCACATTGTTGCGGAAGAGAATCTTTTGTTAGAATGTTCAAAACTCCCCTGCTGCAGTACAAGGCACGTACACTGGAAAGTTTATTATTATCAGCTAAGAAAAAATGAATGCAGCTATTAGTGCAATGACCTAATTCATCTTTCTGTACATTCTTCATATACTGCATTTTCTATTTCGTTTTTTGTTCCCCCCCAGTCTTGCTTGTCTCTCAGTATTAATGTATTGGGCATTCTTGTCATGTAGTAGGTGAGTTCACTTTGTCAGCCACTATCCAGCTACTTCTGACTTCAGTCTTCTGAGTCAGTTAATGAGACACAAACCCAGACTGAGGAGTATCAAGCACCCAGCGAAAATCAATACACGGACCACAAACAGAGCTGGCACTGAGTGTTTTGCAAAACATCCCTCCACCTGAGAGGACTAGTTGTCTATCTCAGTGTGTTAGCGAGATAATAGGAAAAGTCTTCTTGATTCCAGAAAGAATGAATAAGTCATCTGGGAGGCACAAGCAAAGAATGCAAAACCTGAAGGTGCTTGTGTAAGTAAGGTGTATTTTCTTATTTTTTATTTATTTATTGTATTTACTTAGATTAATTATAAATTATACATGTTATGGGCAGTTGTGCCATTCAGCTGGACTGTGTGTCTATTCCACAATCCTTGCTTCATTGTGAGTAAAATGCCTGGAAGAATTATTTGCGGAAATAGCTGACTGATACAGATTTGTTCAGCGGAAGCTCATAGCTGATGGGATAATACGTTTTTTTTTTTATTATTGTTTTTTTTTTTTATTATTGTTTTTTTTTTATCCAGGGCCATGGCCACATACACAGCACTCATGTGATGCAACTTCATGCCTCATATGTACATGTAGCCCTCTGGCAAAGAGGCTTACATAAGTGCCTAAGCATCCTTGTTTAGAGTGGGAGGGGGCATGTTTTATTAACAACACACTCTTTTTGTCAGAGTTAATTTGCCGTCCTCAGGAGATAAAGGGCACAAGAGCCAAGCCCAAGAGGTTGACGATGCACAATGGAACCTCAGCCTCTGTCAGGGAGGGTGTTCACATCTTTGTTATGCTCAAAGTCCCAGGCGCCAAAAATGGAAGCATTAATATTTCACAAATGTGAAAATATAGCAACAGTGTAATGTGACAAATATACTGTAGCAACAGTGTAATGTTGGTGTAAACACAGGAGAGGCTGAGGGATGTGATTCAGCAAAGTTTTACAATTAAAAATATACTCAATAATTGTCAGTTTCAATTTCTTCTAGATCTTTGTCATTACCACATTGGCTGGATAATTCAATGACATTCTGTTATCTTCAAGAATCCTCAGTCTAAGCGTTTCGGTGTGACAACATTTTTTTGTACCCCGGTAAACCATTTTCAGAAACCCCCCCTGTGCATAATAGGGTGCAATCGAGGCATAAGAAAAATGTTATTCAGAGGTTCTGTGAAAAGTCGAACTTAACTGCTTATGCCACAATGCAATTACAGTTTTATTTAAATCTTTTAAACACCCTTGGGCAATAATACTGCTTGGCTTGGAAGGGCAGCAGCAAAGAGGATCACCTGCTCTCATCCTCCATTTATGAGTAATCCTTACCCACAATATAAATGTAATGACTCACAAGCATAAACATAAACTGCCTGACATTCAAAGTGTTGTAAGGAATGCTTGAACCCCTAATGGCCCTCTCAACACTCCAATTTACTTTCTATATACAATATCAGCGACTGAATCCAACAAAATACAGGCCTCAAGGTGGAACTTTACTTTGGAAAAGCTCAAAGAATATCAAGGTCATGATGCTCCTGAATAAACACACAGAGTCCCAGCGAAGAGAAAGCGTGAAGGATGAAGTGCAGCCTTTGTACAGAAGTTTGCAAAACGCTGCTTTTCCCCCCTGACCCCATTACCCTCCTGTGTCTGTTCTATAGGGGTGGACTATTCAAGAAATGAAATTTTCTGTGCTCTCTCTCTCTCTCTCTCTCTCTCACTCACTCACTCAGGCTCCAAAAAACACACGAAAACCACAGACCAGAGAGTGATGCGTGGGGGAGAAACACTGACCTTCTGTCTGTTCTGTTCAGGTTGTGTTCAGGGGCTAGTTCAGATTTTCATGGCCAAGTCTTTCAGCATGGCTTTTGTTATTGCCAGATACAGGGGGGGACATAGTGTAAATATCCCTGTGCAGGAGTACCCTCCACAAAGATGCTTTAGCACCAAAGATGCAAAAACAATCTCTGTATGGAAAAGCTCATCTAAGGCAACAGCATCTATGTTTGTTTTAATCACTAGTCTGGAAGCAATCATTAGTTGGCACAGAAACAACACACTCACACACACACACACAGAGAGAGCAAGAGAGAGAGAGAGAGAGAGACAGAGAGAGACAGAGAGAGAGACAGAGGTAGAGAAAGAGAGACAGACAGAGAGAGAGAGAGAGAGAGAGAGAGAGAGAGAGAGAGAGAAGGAGAGCGTTCTTATGGTCTCATCCAAAATTGCATAACCACACTGTAGAAATCATGGAAAATTATAGCTTCTGGCAACTCTTAGCTAAAATTGTCATAACAAATAGTCAGTAAGAATTACAGCACCTATTCTAATGATAACTCTCTGGTCTTTATTTCTCCTCATCATTTAAGAGTCAAGGCCTCTCAAAGTTGGCTAATTAAAATGCATGCACTCTGTTACATTATGTTAAAGTGGATTGTTTATTCACAAATGAACTATGTTAGAGTGAATTGTTCTCTTCGCAAATGAGAAGATCCTGTTTACATGTATGTGTGTGTGTACCAGTATAAGTTCATAGTAAGTTAGAAAGTAAGATAAAAAAAGCAGAACTAGAGGGACACAAAATCCTACCCATGTATGCCTTAACAATGCAAATTAAATAGCTATTTGGGGTATAAATACTTTTTATGTAACTGTAATTATGTCATTTGGTCCATTTCATAGGACAAAGGTGTTGTGCAATGGTCATTACCGTCTACTTTAACACTCCAATAAACACAAAGGCAGCTCACTGGCGGTACATTCAGTTCCAATGATGGTTTGTACACAACAAATTCCAATCTCTCTCTGTATGTTCTGCCAAATTAATTTTCTATGTTTATATATTTACTTCAGCTGATTTATTTGTTCTCATTACAGAAGAGAGATTATAGCTGAATGCCATTTTAGTAATCTTCTCACCCCAATGTTGGTGATGGTGGGGGTGGGGGTGGTGTTTTTTTCTGAAAGCTTACATTTACAGTTTATTATAACCACTGTTGATGTTTAATACATTGTTCACTAATATAGGTACTGCATTGGCAATAAAAGGGCATACACTGTACGGTCTAAAAGCTGTCGTAAACTATTGTGGGCTATCTACATAAAATAGAATCAGTTTCCATGAAAAAAAAAACAAATGGGCTAGTGAGACTAGTGGGAGAGCATACGATAAAAAATAACGATAATGGTTTACATTAACAATTCCATTTTGCATTTCAATATTGCCATTTACATTTAAATATCTGTCTAATGGGAAATGCATGCTGTCTTTGTATTTTCTGTGTCATGCCAGGTTAATAAATGTCTCTTCAATCTGTCTCGTTCGTTCGTTCTCACGCCAAGACCCCCCACCTGTTTCACATAGGTCTGTCGTTCTTGTTAAGTCAGACACTCGTTCTTGGCTAGAAGCAGAGTGATTATGGCTCTGTAGCCTAGGCAAAATGGGGACTTGAAACCTTTTCATCAATATAATCTTTCTGCCAAGCCTTTAAACATGTTTGTCGGCATAGCCTACTGGGTCTTTGTTCCTTTATGAATGAACACATTTTTAAAAAATAAATTAGCTGATCTAAGTAGTCTACTCTATTTACCTTCAATATGTTAATTTAATGTCAAGGTGAATGAACACATTAGCTACTGCAGTTTTGTCTAAAAGTACACATAATCATGAAATTGCAGCTATATATTTGCCGCTACAATTGCAGTGTTTTGTTGACCGTTTGCACAAACGAGGAGCTGAGAACCTGCATTCCATGATTCACCGCTGAACTATGTTGTACCGGAAATGTGACTGAACGAACGAACGAACGAACGATTCAGAACGAATCATCAAACTGAATGACGCAAACTGTGTCATGAGAACGAACGATAAAATCCACCTCTATCATGAACTACACCTTTAAATTGAACAGTTCATCATAAGAATAAAATAGGCTCAGAACAAAACAAATAGTAGAAGAAAGTGGCAGGATATACAATATTCAACCGATCAATCCATTTACCCAAAAATTCTCTAAAAATGTTTATTAGATTTAAAAATAGATATTAGTTTCAAAATCTAATTTCTCAACTGTCAGGTTCTCCATATGTCTGCCAAACTCAGCAAAAACAATTAAAAAAGCATCTGGTCCATCAGCAAATCATGTGCTCATCCATCTAATCTGTCTATTTCGACGTGTGCTATCTCCCACCTCCTATCTGAGAGATACGTTAGGATTGTTCTGATAGTCAGTTTGCAAGAGCTGAATATATAGTGGAAGAAAAACAATACATTACTAGGGTAATAAGATTGACACTAAGTTAGTCAGAGTTGAAGAGAAGTGATTGAGAGTAAGCTGTGTTGTGATATAGAGAAAGCGATTGAGTGATTATTTATTTATTTAGTTATACGTGGGTGTATTTATTTTCGGACACCTCCCACTGTCCATTATTCAGATGTACCTTTATATGGAAATAAATTCCAAGCCAACTGTGAAACTTCCCCTTCAGTCTCCGTCTCCATCCCTGAGCTTTGCCAACGGCGTTACACTGGTTATACTGACCTATGGTGCTAAAGTTTTGAGTAAAGTGTATATCAACTGTCTGGTACAGTCACACAAGGCAAGTGATTTAGTGAGATGGCTAGGATTTAATTAAAGGTGCTCTAAGTGATGTTGACGTTCAAACAAAACAGAGCGCTAACTCGCTACTCCCTCCCCCTCCCTCCTGTTCAGTTAAAACTCTCCTAAATGGACATCTCGTTGGTGATTGGCTGGAGGAGTTTGTTATGTTTTTATGGTCCAGGCTGGACCAAGTTGTTTTTGTTGCCGTTTTTGGAGCCTGGGCTGTCCTTAGAGACCGCTTTTTTTTTTTACAGTGTATTCGGGCACAGGCAGCTAGCGGATGGTGAGGTGATGTTTGCTCTATGCGACAAAAACATGTTTTAGCTTAGAAACCGCGTAACATTGCTCAGAGCACCTTTAATGATTCTTCTTCATGTCTTCTGCTTAGCTGGACCCTCCTCTGGACCAGGGTTTATCATGTAACATGATAACAAATATGATGATAGTATTGTACAGGCACGTTGTTAATTCTCCAATGGGATGTACAGCCACAGATTCAAACCCTGCTCATAGAAACAGAATTCACTCCTTACCTCCGAGATATGCTAATGATCTTCCAACTCCCAACTGCCATGGCAACCACTGAGCCCATGTCCGGCCTGTGTCTTTGAAGTGCTTTCCAATATCTTCTGAGAATCACAAATGACCATGCAAAGAAGTCACTAAATAAAAATGCCAGTGTGTTGAATTAGTTTGTCAAGTCAGGACAAATTGTTCCAAGAGTAATGACATCTTTCAGTTCTGCTTTGTTCAAGTCCTTAACTTCCACACACTATTTCTCCTTGTACATTAATGAGGTAAGATGTCTACAGCAGATGGCAGACAGGGAAAAAGTTATGCAAAGAAAAACATGATTAGCAGTATATACACCAAAACAGTAGTTCCAGTAAAGGAACAGAATACTTGTGAATGTATGCCAAATTTGGGAATAGAATACAGAGATGTGGATTTCTGTAGCAACAATAAACAAGCATAGCTACCAAGTCATTTTTAGTTGTCAGTTCCTCTGAAACAACCAATCAGCACAGCAGCTAGGTATCCAAAGTTTATATTTTCACACCCATTGGCTTACATGGTGAAAAAGCCCAATCAGCACTTACTAGCCAGTCTTACCTTTTAAAAGGATAGCCTTTGAAATGCCCATTTGCGTGCCAGTAATTATCAACAAGCCTACATCGGAGTGAATATTTACTATGTAATTAGCCCCTAATCCAAAACTTCCACTGAAGTGAATTTGTTCTCAAGAGTAATACTTGTTCTGTAATTGAGTTTTGCAATACTTTCTCACACCACGTAAACCGAAGTTAAGTTTTTCTATTTGTTTACACATATTGATCTCAAGAGAAAATGAAAAGAGGCCATGTACCTGACCATGTTCATGTATCTACTGTATATCTATGAAAATATGAGAGATGCTTAATAATCTCTCAAGTTATGTCAACATTCAGATATAGGGATATTCTTTCTCATGTTTGCCTGATAAGGTGAAGGATATTGTAACCCAGCAATAGTGTATTAAAAATACTCCCTTTCTGGTAGCACTGGTCCAAGGAGATAGACGCATTAATGAAACTGACATACAGTAGGGTTGACAGCTAAACCTCTGAGGTAAGGAAAAGCTCATCAATTTACATGATAAGTCCCATGATGATAGCCCAAATAATGAATAAACACCAAGCAACAGATCATGTATGATTGTAAAATTGTTGTATTTGTTATTTGTATATCATTATTTGTGATAGTTTGAAGAAAAAACAGAGAACATTAAGGAAAATCAATTAGGACCTATCCGAAATATATATCTTTTGCACACATTTAATATGACGGCAGAAGCAAGTCATGCACTGAGAGTACTTTAAACATGTAACCTCTGACATTACATTCCCATTTAGATCAGACTAGATTTTAGGGGAATTATAACCATGAGCTCTGCCTGAATCATGTCATTATACTTGGAGAGTGAAATGAGTCCTGCATTACTGCTGATCCGGTATGTTAATCTGTTATGGTGCAGCTGTCATATCTTCCAGAATAAGTTTTGATGGAGCATAACTACAAAATTCCAAGGACATCATGATCATAAAAAAACTGCACTCCTGTTTTATGGACACTAGCAGCAGACCGGCAGTGCCATCATCAATTTCATCTGAAAAAGGCACTTCTACATGTGCTACCCAGCAGTACAGGAAAGTTGGACTTTTTTTGTCTTTTTCACTTTGTGCCTGAAGAACAATTCCAAATAGCACCTTCATTACAGAACATCTCACTCCTATGAATAGTACATTCACATCAGGTGGTATATGCAGGTGTAACTCAGATGCTGTCTCACTGTCAGTATAAACACAGCATGAAGTATGGCAGGCCGGCTTTAGTAGGGGTATGGGAAATTTGCACCTGGGTTCCTTGGTCCACTGGAGGTTTTCAGGAATTACATAAGACAATTAAATGGAAAACATGCTGTTACAACAAGTGATTTTCAAAATTTGACCATATTGTTTAGCAATTGCGTAGGACACACATTAAAGAAAAAAAGTAAATTTGTATTAAAGATACCGGTATGTCTTGGTGTATACATATACAATAACAGTCTTTATAAGCTATAAAAAGACCCAAGCCCGCTCAAAAATTGGTGATCCATACAGAAAAAAACATGAGTGACTTTTTTTTTCCAAAATCCCACGAGACATCTAAAGTGTCTTCGAGGTTCTAAAGACTTCAAGGACCTTGGGCTAAGATATATCTTGAAAATATCCATGGCATGTATAAAACATCAAAGTCCTCTCCTGCAAATCACAAAGATGAAGCCATAGAAATTAATGCTGGTGAACCAGTGGTGGACATCAAGCAAAGTCTTGTGAATCAGTATTGTGTCATCGTATCAAATACATCTACCGCCACTGCGCTAACGTATGATTATCTGTCTTTCATATAATCATCTACCATCAACATGAATCTGATAATTACACTAAAGGTCAATGTCTATAAAAGACTGATAACCTGTGTGGGAAAAGCCAAACCAATCAACAGCAGGTCAAACGTTTAGGGAAGACTGTTCAGCAGACTAAACAGCAGCTGCTTTATAAAACTTTGTTTATAAATATTCTGTTTACTTTTGCGATTTTAGTTCAACAGATGCACTGTTCCTCACCCTTTGCTAAACACCTTTGTTTTTGAAAGTGCAAGAGTGCATAAAACTTTTCTCAGTGTAGGCTTAGCAGCTAAGTCATCTACTCTGCCCATGTCTGAGGCACGTCTACAGCCGCTGCTCATATCTATAATCGATGTGTCTAAAAAAAAGAGAAAGAAGCATATAATCCTCGAGTTATCTCTACTGAGAGTAAACGTGGACAATTCTACAAATGAAAGATCAACCAAAACAGAAAATAATAATGAAAAAACTGTCAAATTACATGTATGTTTTTATGAATGTTCTTTAAAAAAATAGAAAAAAAAAGTAAAACCAATGCATAAATAACCTAAATAAAAATGGGCTTTATAATTAATACAGAATTAAAAAGTAAATTGTCGTTTTAATAAGATCACTCCTTAGTTTGAAGATAGAATGCAAAGTGTGACTTTAACCTTAATTGGACAGATATTTTTTTTTATATAAATTAATCAATGGCAAACTGGCATTTCACTAATCCATCATCAACAATCAACATCAGTGAGCACTGTCCTGCAGAAATCACAATCCCTTCCGGAATTGTGTGTAAAGCCTTTAATAACTATGCCATTTAGTGCCAACTTCCTTCTTCTTAGAAAATGTCCAGTGGGATCACAGTGTCTGATGCTGCTTTTTGACAATCCTTCTCATTCAGACAACCTTGAGATCCTCTGTGAGCTTTCAAGGTTATGCTCTGAGCTTTTCCTTGAGAAAGCCATTATAGAACACGATTCCAACAGCATCCTATTCTCCTCTGGGGTCCTCCTGTTGTCCATTTTCTGTTCTGTCATCAGGCGTGTTTAGTTCAAGGCAACCACACAAGATTAAGTTTCAGGACATCTCTCCGATCTGTCTGCACATTTATAGTATGGACTTGCGGAGGATGAAGCTTATTCCTGTATCACTGATTGAACCAGAACATGAACCATTAGTTTAAAGATTATTTGATTCTGTGTCCTCCTGTGAGTTGTCCATACATTTTTCCATCAGTAAAATACATATTTCAGTTGACACTGGCCAGCTGAAACATGAGCATGACCTATCCCATGACCTATTCTTTGTTCAGTTCATTTTCAACATTACGCACAAATACAAGATACAAATATAGACAGCTCAGAGCACAGAAGCAAAACCAAAAAAAAGTGGGTGTGTCTTCTCTCCAAATGCATCTGAGAAATGCATTTTAAAAACCTAAGTATCTAATCATGTATGATTTTTGTCAACATCCACTTGGTTCTTAGCCTTTTTCAAGCAGAGCCTGCCAATGTGCAATTGATGCTAGAATAGAGCCAGTAGTTCTGTTAGCTGTGGCATTTTATTTCATGAGCATTAGCAAACAACATGCTGCTTATGATATCGTGATGACGCTCCATGACACAACTGAGCCAGATGCTGTATTTGACAATACGATATCACATAGTGACAGCTCTTTCAAAAGATTATCTTTCTCAGAGCACAGATCAAAGGCTGACGCCTTGGACAAGGAACAATCACCAGGAGCGATTGAAACATGATTAAAATCTGCATCTCTGCCCTCAAACTCAAGCAACCCCCCAGCTGTTTGGTAGTCGCTTCGATCTTGCAACTGAACTAATGTAAACAACATAACAAAATAAAATAAGTGTTCAAACCAAAAATAAAATGTCAGTTATTGATAAAATAACAGGAATATAACACAAACAGGAGATTCTTGTTATGAATTGATATCCTGAAGTTGTTAAAAACAAAAACACAAACATACACTAACCTCAGATATGTAGAAAACAAGCAGGACAGACAGGCACAACAGAGGAAATCTCAAGAAGTCCAAACTAAGCAGTATCTGTGGCCAGGAGTAGAATTATGAGATAATTCCCAGGAAGTAGGACTCAAAAAGGTAATCCTATAATAGTAATCCAGAAAAATGGTGTGGTGGTCAAAATCCTAAAAATAGCACCAGCACGACAAGTAACAACGGCTGGGCCAGAAACACACAAGTAGCAAGACCTTGCAAAGAGCCTCTACAGAAAGGAATAGAATGTACACATACTGTACATTGAGAATCAGACAGGTTAGGTTTAGAGTGAGTTGTGTCAGTGAACAAGTCATCATCCATCATAGTCAAGTAATTACAGTGCATGAAAATGCATTGTTCTGTTATCCGAAGTCTTCTTCTTCTTAATATTCTTCCCACCAAATTTCTGCGTCAGCTTCAGCTTCATCCGTTTAGCCAGAGACTTTCTAATGTGGAGACAGAGCACTCAAAAAATCCTTCATAGAAATGCATGGGGTTAGATTGTAACGCCAATATGGCCATTTCTACACATTTCCCACCCCATCCTCGGCAAAACGTCGACATACAATACATTGAGCCAATCATATGGTGTGTTGTGAAGACATCGTGCCAATCATGTGTTGTGAACTCGCTGCTGAAGCAAGATTGGTGTCGTGAAGCCTTGCGCACGCGCATTTCTGCCGAATAGGATACCCGATGAGTGCCCAAAAAGCGTTGCAATATGGCCGCCGAGTGGAGGAACTTGCCTAAAAGGACTTTGGTTTAGCGTAGAAACTTCGTTTACACTTTGTAACGTAGGTCTTGAAAAGGACACTTTTGTAAACTTTATTCTTTTTGAGATATTAACAAAAAACAAGCTTATTTTTCCCTATAGACTTTGCATTGACACTATGACATCACAATGGGCTAATTAACTTGATTTGTACCTGTATCAACTTCCAGCTGCTCAACTAGGCCCCATCAAAGAGCCAGTTAAACTGATTGCACCTGTATCCACTGCTTTCTGCTCAACTAGGCCAACTCTCTCTGTCTCTTCATTCTACAAGGATATAAGGCACATTCCATCCAACTTTCTATCCATTCATCCTCTTCAAACCATTCACTCATCCACCCATTAAACTATCCATGAACATCCATTAAACAATCTGCCAATCATTAAACAATCAACATCCATTCAACTTTCTGTCTATCAACATCCATTACACTATCACCATTTAACTTTTAAACTATATAGGCTACTCTGTCTCAGGCTTTAAGCATACAATCTGGCTCTCTTAAGACTACAGATCCTGTTCAACTATTTCCTCTGCCCACAACTGTTTCAAAATAAATGTCCTCACTACAATAATTCACTATTAAATAATTTAACAATTTAAACTACTCAACTATTTAACTGTTCAGCCATTTCAACTGTCAGTTGTTATCAACTATGACTCATGCCAACTGTTTCCAAATAAAAGTTTGTTTTGCATTATACATTATGTTTATTTTCATGCACAAGTAATTACATTTTCTAGTTTGAAATGATATTCCTCTTTTTGTTTCTTCATTTTAGCACAAATCCTCTGAGATCTTGCAAACACCAGTTAAAATCATACTGCATTCAATAGGCCTATATCTAGTGTTTGGAAGTTCAACTGAGGGACTAGGGAGCTCATGTTCTTTGGCTTTTAACCAGAACTCACTTTTTCCCACCTTAATCATCTACATTCGTGTTACTAACTGATCACAGACTTGTTCTACCCTGAAATGTTGTAATTTACAACTGAGCATACTAAAGACAAACACACACCATGCTAACCGAGTGATGCATAGATACCCAATGACAAAAGACAAATCAGCTGCAGTCTTTGTGTTTGTTTTGAGGGCAAATATAATAAATGACGTGCATCTGTGGCTTCTAACCACAGCTACCTCAGTTAAGAGGCTTTTGCATACAGAGATATAGAATGTATGCATAAATAACAAATCAATATGCATTAAAGTCAATCAACATAAAGCCATTTTGGAGTCAAATTGAAGTGACTCCTGACTTTGTGAACCCCCCTCCCCAAGGGCTCAGATCCACTGCTCAGGGCTGAACAATCTCGAGCCAGTCGAAGGCAGGCACCACTCCTGCCAGTCCCAGGAGAGCCAATCAGGCCCTTGTCAGAGAGAAAGGCCGGACCTTCAAGACGATTGATATTCCTACAGTGTCTCGTCCTGAGTGCAAACTATATTCTATTCATGAGTTTAGGTTGTGAATCTGCAGGATTTAAGTAGGGCTGCAGCTATCGATTATTTGTGTAACCGATTAATCTAACACTTTATCGATCGATTAATCGATTAATCTGATATTTTTTTTTTTGCATTTTTAAACAACCAAAACAAATAATGCATAACGAAAATGACATGGCTGTAAAATGATCAAGCAATTGGCACAGAAGTATTTATTCTAACTCCAACATCAGGCTACAAAACTAAGCTCATTTATTGCAATTTACCCATTTAGTGTTTAAGTGCCAGTGCCAACAATTAAATAATGTTCAAAATGCTGTCTGGAAAATTGCAGCCTCTTGTGCATGACTTAGCTGGGCGAACAAAGCTGTCCATAATATGTTGTGAAGTGCTGGGAGGGAGAAGAGGGAAAGCAATTTAATGTATTAATATGCACAACAATTCATGCTGTAATCTAGACCTGACATCAAAGTAAATATCTGTTTTATGTAGATTTCTACACCTGCAGCATTTACCAGGCTACTAACAAATCATTTTACTATTAGGCTACTAAAAAATAATTTCTGGGGTGAGCCTATTTGCTATGGTAACCTAGCAACCTGTGTGTGTGTGTATGTGTTTACAGTCTATGGTGTGCACGCGTGCGGTGCGTGAGGGAAGATGAGGGTGCATGCATGTGTGTATAAGGGGTTCTTTTTTAGGCATACTGTCTTGCAATTGAACGTGAATAAGTTTACTACTTAACCCTTAGAAACCGATTGACGCAAAGTGCGTCAAAAAACACACCCTTTCTTCTCTGTTAAATTGCTCCGGATCTGTTCATCGCAGCGAGATGAAACCTTTATTGCATGACAGAGCAGAAGTGGGGCTTTCCAAAGAGACTACACACTTGTACGATGTAGTATAAAAGTATAAAAATAAAAAAAAATCATGAAATGATCATGAATTACTCGCGAACCCGTGATCGCATATGGCAAGCATATCAGATGAAAGAGGAGACACAGGGCTATCCATTGGTACCATGTATATCGATCCTTCTGGCTTATAAAAACAGACGAAGTGACTGCAAAATAATAACGCAATAATAACACAAACCAACACTGCACACCCATTACTCTCGTTTGAATTACTCGCGGACCCGTGATCGGATAGATATGGCACGCATGTCAGATGAAAGAGGAGACTCAGAGCTATCATTGATACCAAGTACATCCTTCTGGGTTATAAAACAAACGAAGTGACAGCAAAATAATAACTTCATATTGCTGGACTTACCCCACGTTTTTGTCTGTTTTTGTGGCAAAGCATAATCCAACGCTATCGTGTGTTTCTCTATAGCATGTTCATAATCCGGTTTTGAGATCCTAGCAAATTCCTGCATGGCATCCAATTCAAGGCTCACATTGCATCCCAATTTGTTTAACAAAGAAACCGCTTTTTTGCCTTTACTTTGTTCATGGCAATCCAGTAAAAAGTTGAGAATCATTATGAGTGCATACACCATAGACACGCTGGCTAACAAGCAACCTCGGGTCAAATCAGGTCAGATCAGTTTGTGTCACAGATATGGAGCGCAGAAAGGTCATTTAAATCACTAAATAAAAAAATGGCATTTATTTCTGTAAATCACACACCACATATTTCTGTAAATTGCTCAGCCCCAGAGTATCCCTCCAACATAGCAATTATATTGCCCGTTTCAGGACAGTCTGCCCTACACACACATGAAATGCATGTAGAGCTATGAGCTTGCTGTGGTGAGATACATGTCAAAATATAAGAATTTTTATAATAAGCTTTTTATGTTTTAATTCTTTAAAAATCAAAATAAAATCAATGCTAGTACTAATACATGAAATGATGGCAGATCTGTATAGCCTAGACTCTGCTGAAAAAATATATAATATGTGTGTGTGGCACTTACAATGACCAGAATAAATCCTTATGAATAAAGGTAGTGAAAATGCCCTAAAAACAGCTTAGGGTTCTAAGGGTTAAAAACATCAAAGCTAAACATTATATCACGACATCGCTACAAATACACTATGTGATTAAAATCAGCCAACATCAATGTAGGCTATAGGCTACGTAGATGATAGATAGGCTAGATAGATTGATAGATGGCCTACTTTATTGACGCTTGGTGAAACAGCATGGAGTGGATGTTTTCGGTTCAGATGCTTGTTCTTTTCCTTTTTGAGTATATAATGATCACAAAACTTTACTTGAAAACTTTAGACATTCTCTGCCATTTATGGACATCTTGACTCCGCCATCGCGCCAGCTAAATTCAGAATGTTTCACTATTCACGCGCTAGTGGTGTGCTTCCTGAACAACAGGTCAGCCTCGAGTAATTTTTGTAATCGAGTTATTCGAGTAACTCGATGAATCCGTTCAGCCCTAGATTTAAGCTAACAGAAAAAACAGGCTAAAGCTAAGTCTCTGGCCAAAGTCCTGACACATATTGGAGGGCTCATGTAAAAACGTCCTACACACATGGATCCAGGACTGATTCAGTGTAGGCATTCTCATGTTTTCCTTAAACAAAAACAAGCCAAGAGACACTTATGAAGTGGTATGATACACAAGCATGGTGTCTCTTGGTTGGAAAATAAATGTTTATGGATACCTAAAGCAGTGTGGAATTTGTGTGAAAGAGTATTTCTTAATTTCTTGTTCCAGTGCCAATTCACCCTACCCCTTCACCACCACCACAACCACTTCTTCATAGTTACAGGGTAAAAATATGTTCAGTCATGGTTTTGTATCTTGGCTTTTCAGATGTGATGCAAAATGCCTGAACATACTGTTGATATCGATGGCATATAACTTCTCTTTTTTATATCAATACATTTCCCAAAAAGAACAAAATCACCATTGAACAGTCATATCACATTGGGTATCCAAACTCTTTTTAAACTCCTTTCAAGTTTTGATATTTGACTGGTAGGCCTTTAGTCTGCACCTCAAGCCGACTAATTCATCAAAGCTTACGCTTGAGAGAGCAATAAGGGACTGTCCTGTGCTTGACATTGGCGGCACCCCAGAGATGGTGTTGGCCAAGCCTTGTTGACCTCAACTTTACTCTTTTATGTTTGTTCTGTCAGTGTGACATTTCTGGGCTTAGGTTTAAGCTTAAGCCTGGACTTAGCCATTGTATATATTAGTGGGCCCTTTTTGTGATATGATTACACTCTGGAAAGAATTGGAGAAAGTTTGTCAGTCAGTTGTATTCAGGCAGCCAGTCCATGAACAACTGGCAGTTGATAAAGGTAAAGATAATTCCATTTGCATCATGGTATAGGCTAATGGAAAACTCTGCAGAATACTGAGTAGACTGTAATAATGGTGTTGTCTCGCGGCCATGTCATTGTCAGTCACTTTGATTTACACTATTGCTGTGACCTTAGAAGTTGACTTGTTGCTGTTTAAAATCACTGTCACAATAATTTGGACTATTACTCATCAGGTACTACTGTATGTCCAAATAAAATCAATACTTCAAAAGACATATCATATATCGGACATATCTGATCATAGTTAAACACAGTAGCCTATCTATAGCCATAGAACAAGTCAATAGATGATGAGTAGGTGAGGATCTAGAGACAACTTCTCCATAGTTAATCTTAGTAGTACTTATGGTAACACTTTAGTTGACGGGTAAGTTCATAACACATTCATAGCAGCTGTCATAAACAGCACATAAAGCATTCATGACTGTTTCATGAGACATGACTCAACATTCATACCAAACCTTTCATGAATGTGGTTCACAGAACAACGACAACTTGTCAAAATAAAAGTCCAACAAAGCAATTTTCCAAACCTCTTGCCTGATCACGTCACATCAGAGTCAATGGGTTAGTCCACTGCCAAAAAGACAGAACATGGTCAGGCAAATAATTTCTGTTTCATAAAAATGTATTTGTTTTTTATAATGGCTCACTAGTTAACTAGTGGACAGAAATGGCTTGCATGTACATGACAATTTTGCCTGATATCAAGATATCTGAATAAATGCTCAATCGGCTTGCCATAGTTTTTATGATGTAACCTTTGCAGATGATTTTTCATTTTTTGCTACTGGGAATGTCCAACCATTCCAGGTTACACAAATACGAGTCAGCTGAATGTAGGCTAGTTTACCTCCCAGTGTTAAACTAAGTGATTACGAATACTTAACAACTTGTATAGTAAAGTGACATTCGATGTAGACTTCATAAGATATTCATTAAATATTTACAAAGGCTGGAAAGATTAAATTCTATCCTTTATGAAATATTGGAGGCAAATTTTCAGCTGACCCGTATTTGTGTAACCTGGATACCATTCATTTACTGTAATCTCTCCAGCCTTTGTAAATATTTCATGAATATCTTATGAAGTCTACATCAAATGTCATCTAAGTATTTGCTAAATTGTAATTACAGTATGACCCTACTAGCAGGTAAAATGGATGTTTTTTCACACTATGGCCACAATGCACATAGTTGTGCCATACTTTTGATATACTGAATGCCTCAGGAGTTCACTAAAAACATTTAAAAATGGCTTACATCTTTGCATAGACACATCAAAATACACATGATTTATTATTGATTACTTGTGATGTGTTATACTTGCTGTGGAGTAATGCCTTGTGTAATGGCTCTACAAAAAACAGTTTGATCAGGACTACACATTGTGGGGGAGCTGTGGCGTATGGGGAGTCCCGACAATATAAGAGTCCACAGACTGGATTCTGACTGATAGTCATTTCCTAACTCACTGTCTAACTTGTTTGCTGTCAGTCTTGACATCCTATACATATAAAGGCAAAAAGGTTCAAAATATGTTAAAGAAAGAACATGAACTGAGGTACAAACTATACGCTTACACACGCTGGAGGCTTGCAGGAGGCCTCCTGCTGTATCAGGGCCAACGCAAAATGGGCCATTTCAGCAGCCTCTTTTCATGTGTTATCCTCAAGTAATCTTATATTTTATAATCTGGGCATGATCTACCAGATATACTGTATTAAATGATATGATGCAAAGAGAAAGCATGATATCTCATGTGAAATAAAACATATGACAGCAGACATGCTTTTACATGACAAACATTAATAGAATTATGAGCCTAATGAGACCAAGGCTCCGCAAATATACATTCACTCAATTATTTAAAGCAAATAAAGTCAATTGATCTTTGGTGTGACAGCACATCTGAAGGATTACCTGTGATTCTGCATTTGGCAGGGAGGGCAGTCTCTCCAACCATTATTACCGTGTAGATCAAAAAGGAAAACGAGAATTCCCAGAGCAGATTAAGTCAGTTGAAAGGATTATATTCTCAGCTATAGAAAGCCTTTCACCCAGTGCAATTACACAAGCAGGGAACAGTATCGGAATTTCAATTTGGGCTGAATAATTAAGGAATCACAAAGTGGTAAACAGCAAAATGATTGGCATTAATGCATGTTCATAGAGGTTATTCTGGTGATTCATACGCTGGCTGGGAAAGCAAGATGGTCGCCTCATCTTGTTTTCTCTCATTCACTCAGCAGCAGTGTTGAAATGAGTGTCATGACAGAGAGATAATCCGCTTAGTACATGAATATAAAACACCCGTGGTCATGACATTTTGAAAGATGTTAAGGTGTAATATCAGGATTTGGGAGTTCAGTGTATGTTTCATCCTGGTAAAAAAGAGATTCAAATCTTGGGGATGGTGAAATTCTTTTGTAGATGTCAAACATGTTCCAAATGTGAGAATAGTTTTGGGCTAAAAGCCTACTTTGTAATGTTTACCTTCCATCTTGGAAGACATGTTCTTCATAAAGACTATACATCAACATACACAGCTTAATCCAACATATGGTCTATAGTCAAAACAAATAGAACACTTTTTACTATTTTCCTCTAATCTTTGACTAGCTAAAGAGGAACCATTTCAAATGGTTACTTCCTAGGTGTGGCTTTAGATTCTAAACAGGATTATATCCCCGGTATGGCATTTCTGTCAACCTCAAATGCAGCATTTGCTTTCACTCCTGTAGGGACATCACATTTAACAGCTTGGTTGTAAGCTCTCACCTCTTTTAAAACCACATTCACCACCTGTTACCGCTGCCGCAAAATAGCACCAATTCATAAGAGAAAAAAAAGACAACAAAGGATATTGATGTGTCATGGTTGACGTTTGAGCAGCTTACACCTGTGAAATGGCAATGTGGCCCAGGCAAGGTGTGTCATGGCCAGCATGTAAATCAGCTTATCGAATGGCCAGAGGGTAAACAAAACCCAGGTCCTGATGAAAATTATAATTTTTCTTATTTAAACATTCCTCTTTTTAGTAACTGAATATAAGGCTAATTCAACACATTTGGCATGAATATGAATCAGTCAGAACCTTGAAACAACCATGTATGTGCATGAGGAAATGCAATTATTCTGTTACATCCTGACTACCTACCCAGTGGCTGAGCGTGACTCAGTTGAGGACATGGAAATAGTATGGAAAGGATCAATTTTGGCAATGGGCACGCATACTGGTTTTATAGCCTACTCATTAACTTTTGAGTAAATAATTGTGATTCATACGGCATCTTTCTGCAAGGGGTGAGGGAGTTTTAAAAGAGCTGTAGAACTTTTATAACTGGGGCATGAAAAAAGATGCACACTTGTAAAATCAATACAACAGAATATATTTACCCTGTATCCACAGCATAACCTTACAAGCCATTTGGAGTTGACATATCACCCTTTCTCCACAGGCTGGCTCTAAGAGAAAACAAGTGTTCAGGGCATATGGGCAGAGTACCATGTACACATGAGTAAAGAATACCACAACAAAATACACAGAAAACTTAATGACATTTCTCTTATAAATTACTGAAAATGAAGTTCATTTGGTTGATGACAGCGAACTTCCAATGCATTAATCAGTATCACATCTGGAGTAGTACCACTTTTTCCAAGTCAATAGTCCTAATTAAAACTCTTTAATATCAGACATTAATGCCATGCTATCCTTGCAGCAAAACCCATATGCAAGTCTAGACTCATTACAAAGTGATTTTCATGACAAATTGGCTAATCTGGAGTGCCTCAACATTCAGAGATATTATAGATCCATTTCTTTGAAAATGATGCAGTAAACATCATTACATTATTATTATTTTAATATGAGATATTCTTAATATTTGGAAAACTATATCATATATCACTTGTACTGTATTTGCAGCATAGGTGCGTTCAAATTTGGCAAACATTGGCGAAAGTTCGTAGTGAACATGTTTTCTTTGAACAGTTAAATTTGAATTTTGGTGTTAACATTCTTCCATTGTCACGGTAATTGCACTGTTGCCTTTAAACTCACGTCCAGTTCCACTGTATGTTAAAGGAGAACTACAGTACCACCACAGACTGTGAGAATGATTGCAAACATTCAGCGAAAACTCAAGGCTAACGGAAAACGGAAAAAATTTGAACACACAACATTCCTCCCATTGTCACTCTGCAATGGCAACACCTGATCACACCCAATCCTCCATTCAGGTCACGCCTTGTCCTGTTTCACCAGAGTTCTAAACACCTCTTGCTGCTTTGCCCATCAGCGGCAGGCTTTAAAATTACTCTTCATTCTTTGCCTCATTGTGTGGTATTGCATTTTACGAGACCTGTGCCAAAAGTGCCAATATTGTATTTTCCAGTTACCTGTTTGACCACACCTGTTATCCCTGACCCTGCCCTCGGACCTGTGATTTGGATTTGTTTGCCTGTATCCATCCTCCTGCATTTGACTTGTTTTTGGATTTTGAACCTTGACTCTGGATTTTGGATTGTACTTTGGAAACTTCATAGTCAGTTTTGACATATGCTGGTGGGTGGATGCAGTCTAATGTTGGTGAATGCTGGTAAATACTGGTCCATTAAAGAGATACTGTTTACATAATTTCTCTGTGCTCTCAATGTGAAACTGAGTTAGTCAATGTGAACTCAGTGAATGACATTGGTTAGTACACCTGTAGATATCACTGGTACTCAAATAAAATATTTGTTTTTAGCTAAAATTGATTGGGTAAATAAATAGAAATGAAGGCCATTAGTTTCCTCAAATATTTTGAGTTAGTTGGATTGTTCAGGTTTTACAGTGTGGCACGAGATGGCCCCTTTCAAATAACCTATAACCTGTCTACTTTATTATAGTTGTCCTTGAACCAAAACCACATTCTTCAAAGGACTCTGAGATTTCTATCTTTGTATATTTTCCTTTACATTTCATTAAGTGTCAGACTCTGTTCAGCTGTCAACAGAGGTTACATGTAGAAATGTGTGTACACTCCAGGCACCTTGAACTAGAAAAGAAAAAGATATCAAAAGATTATGCACCCCTTGTGTATGTTCAATATGTCACATGGTATTTTGTGCAATGGGCATGAGAAATCGTCTCTTCTCATCTTGAATATCCTTGAAATCTTGCAGGCTGTGATTATTTAAAAATGCATTAAGCTACAGCAGGTTCTTCTTACTACAGTATATACTGAGATGCCATATTTGTTTTTGAAGTCAATGAATGAAATCACTGATATTGTATATAGAGTAGCATGTAATTGCATTTTGATTAAAAGACTTGCTTGTGGCATAATGACAGAGTTCATTTGCATCACTCGGTACAGTATGTGGAACTGGCATGGTGAATGAGTAGTGCTTGAAATTTAGCACAGAGGTCAGTTTATTGACAACACTGATGGAAACTAAACATAAAGGAGCAGCAAGATGTAAGTAAGTTTGAGTCTGAACATAGTTGAAAGGCAAATGTAGGCTGGAAGACATGCAATAAGATAAATCTAATTTCTAGAATGCCCATATGCAGAGATACAAATTAAAATGACAGCCAGCTTTTATGACTATATTTAAGCAAAATGCTTTAAAAAAGGAATATTGAACTACATGTAATTTAATCTTAATTACACTTGCTTAAAGGGACACCAGGTAAGCCTGATGCTTTTTCTCTACGAAACTCCCCCTCGCTTGGTCTGAAGCTCTTTTCCTTTTCTTTGCATCTTCCGTCAAGGGTTTTCGCTGCTTCTTCGCCGGCTCTGCCATTATACACACGTTTGCAACAATCGCTAGCGTTTCGTTAGCCTCCCTCTGTGCTGTGGATGCAGGATGGAAACTGAAACTGCTTTGGTCGCCGGGTACAATACACTGAACTTACAAGCGGGATATTCTTCCTACAGGCAGTAGGGGCGGGCGAGAGAGTCTTCATTCGCCCTGTAATGAGTCATTTAACCATATACCGACTAACGAAGATGAGTAATTAACACGAAAACGTTGCCTGGTGTCCCTTTAAAGGAAAATTCTGGTTTTTAGCACTTTAAGGCCCTTTTCTGGTTTGTTTTGGATGAACTAGAGTGGTGGACACCGACATTTTGACGATTGGTCCTGTCTCAACTTTTCTGACTCGTTTTGAATCGCCTTTGACTTCTCAGGGTGGCTGGCAATGGGCATACTGTAGTAGGCTACTCAAACATGTCCTAAAACAACCCTTAACGTTCGTTTTCAAAACTGTGCAACTCACCGAGTGGTTAGTGGTGTTCGTTGATTATTAAAAGCAAATATATCGGCGCAATATATCCAGCCGTCTTATTTGCTAGGCCTATTGTGGAACTATTTATTCAGACACCTCACAACCGCGTATAAACTTCCGCTCAATATTTGAACCTGAAGCATAGACGGTGACGCAGTAATATCAACGTGCAATGAGTCTTCCAACAGAAATCAATGGGATTTTACAAAAGGCCAAAAAGACGACAGAAACTGTATTTCGCTACGCTACTTGTTTTGGAACATCAACGAACACCACTAACCACTCAGTGAGTGCCTGTCCCCTCTGGCCCTCTGGACTTTGTTAACGTTTACTGTCTATTTACTTTATGCTAGGCTACGCTACTATGCTGTTGTAAACCAGTTAACGTTCTTGGGGGTTCAGCTAGTGCTAAGGTCTACGTTTATGTTTACGTTACGTTATGGTTACGTTTATGTTTACGTTTTACGTTTACGTTTATGTACGTTTTATATTCAGATACTAACTGTAGAAGTACATTTTTTGTACATGAAAAGAAAGTATTAGGTACTACACTCTACTATGTTTAGCTTGACTCAAATTTAGTAGAAACAGTGGTCAGGCAGGTGTTTATGGGTTCTTGCTCTCTTACTTTCTTGCTATGCTTTTTCTTTCATAAAGTATCCAGTGAATGACCAAGCCTAGATAGGCCTGAGTATTTACTGAGACAACTTTATTTTGCAGGGGGGTCCTGAAAGATTCAAACCCTGTGGAGTTAAAATACTATTCCATCTCCAGGTGACCGAGGCCTACAAAGAGGTTCCCCCAGCTGATAAACCAATAGTCTGCAGTATAGCCATCAGCAGTGACGTCCTGCTCACCAACTCAAGCCTCGGGATGGTCCAAAGAGGAAGCCCACTATCAGCAGCCAGCAGCCACAAGGAGAGACCGCTCCTTTCATGTTGCCCCACTATGTCCATCTCTACCCCTTCAGGGATACCACCTAGGATCAGCCTGCAGTTTTGTCACCACTGAAGGAGAACAGCGCCACTTGCAGTGCCTACAGATCAGCTGGGACATGGCATACAAGTACGAGTCCGCTACCCAACACTACAAGAGAACAGAGTAGCTGCACGGAGTGGCACCAGCTGAGAAGGCCCAGACTGACTGCCTCTCGTTTTAGGGAGGTGTGCTGAAGAAGGCCTGCTGATTCAGAGAATTTACAGGGACAATGATCTATGCAATGTCATCAAAGAAAAAATGGACCGATTTTATTTTTTATGTTCACATGCCAAAATGCATGTAAAGTACCCCATATAATAAATACCAGCATTTAATTGTTACTTTCTTGTTGTTTTAATGAAGTAGAACAAGTTATTTTTAAATTCTTTGTTGAAAACAGATAACCACATAAAATAATGGATGTCAAATTTATTTGTAAAAACCATTTCAAACTTCATTTGACCATGTCTTCACTAGGGGTCCATTTTGGAAATGGAAATTTGAGAGAAAACAGGCTACTGTGAATATTTGATTGATGCTCCTGGTTATGGAGAGGGGGATGGTGGTGTCAAACAATTTGTTCTCTTTGACTCTTCTAATCATTCTTTCTACATGCACCCTCAGCCGAGCTATGGATTGGGTCTGTAGGACATCCTCCTCTGGCATCTGGGCCCTCTGAGTGACAAAAGCTGGACGATAAACAGTCCCAGGCACCAGGTCATCCACCAGGAATCCTTTGTCAACCATAATAGCCATCTCGGGGGTTAAAAGGGATGTAATTCCTGCCTGGCGAAACACTTCCTTGTCGCTCATGGAGCCCTCAAAGAGGGTAGATACAAATGTAAGGGCTCTGTGAGGGGACATGCCTACCATGGCCTTGAAGGTGCAGTGGGACTTGTAGGTTGAGAAAACCTCATTCTCCAGCAGGAGGGAAGAGGGTGTCTGACACCTGAGTTCGGTGCAGTCAATGATCACTTGAGTATTGCTTTATCTGCCATCAAACTCAGGAGGTAGACAGGTCTTCACAGCTGCAGGGGACATCCAAAAAAACATCGAGCCCAACAGGGAGTTCAGAAAGTTGGCCCAAGTGACTATGATATGGCCTACTGTTGTGCTGTGGATGTTGAAGCGATGAGACAGTTCCCTTTGGGTACAGCCAGTGGACAGGTAAGTTAAGAAAAGGAACTGGTCATCTATTGGCAGCAGTTTCTAGTGGGTGAGAAAAGTGAAAGGATTTAGTTCAGATTAAACTTCAGTGTGTTTGTGTATGTACATGTGATGGCGGGGTAGGCATACTTACAATTGGTCTGGTCATAGGGCTCTCAGTGACTGTGCTCATGGTGCATGCTTTCCTGGCTCTGCTGGTCACTCTGATCATTTTTGATGTCGCAGACTCAATCAGGCTCCAAAACGCCATCAGATGCATGTAGGATGGGAACCTAATAGGGTATGGCAATTAGAGTAAGATTACTTAGACTGCATAATAATGAAATTAAAACAACAAAAATGGTGGTGTTTTGGGTTATCAACAATATACTGAAACAGATAGTCTATTTAGTAGCGTCATCATCACAAATCAATTGATCTAACTAAGGAAGTAATTTTCACCAGTTACTATGTGACTAATGTGCTATAGTAGCCTATAGCCTTCTGTGGCGATATTAAGTTCTCAGCAGGAGAATGGCTACACTGTAACTGTGTGATTTACATGTTTTACACAAACATATGTGGCATCAAAGCCAGTTCAACTTTGACAATTGTTGAAGGCTAGCACTACTGATAGCAGTCTTACCTGGTATAAAATCGTATATCTTCTGGAGAAGAGGCAAACTGCTGCAGTCCAAATTTGGATAGATGGCATATTTTCAGTTGCTCTCGAAGTGTATCGATTTCCTGTTTGAGTTGTTCGTAATGTTGCCTATCCACGCACACAGTAGGAGATGCTTCATAGTCATGGTCAATGACCAATGACCATAGGAGGGCAATAGGCTCCGCTGCTGCTGCTGGTTCAAGGACATCAGGCTCCGGGCTCGGTGGTCTTGCCGTCGCTCCCAAACACCGGGTCGTCCTTTGTTGAATAGATAGAGATAGATAAATAGATAGATACTTTATTGATCCCCAAGGGGAAATTCAAGGGTCTCAGTAGCATACAGACATCACACACAACATGCACTTACAGCAGAAATGGTAAACATAAGTATAAGTATAAACATATAACTAAACTCCACTGTACAATAAAGACAGTAGAAGATAAGAAAGATAAGAAAACTAACAAAACTAAATACTAAGTACACTATATAAATTAAATTAAGAAAGTTCAATGTGCTTGATGGTGATCAAGCATAAGACGCTTGTAGTGACAGGGCCGGGACTGGTAAGGTGCTAAAGGGAGTGAGTGTCATGGTGAAGGTGCAAAAAGTAGTGCAACCATAGTCCTTTAGTTATGTGTGCATGGCAAGGTGCTCAAGAGAGTGAGTGTCATGGTGAAGGTGCAAAAAGTAGTCCAACATTAGTCCAACAGCGCAACAGTGCAGGAGTAAGGTCTAGAGACCAGCATAAATAATATGGACAAATAGGAGAGTAAAGTATAATGTAGACAAGGTAAAATAAAAAAACTATTTCAGTGCAAGAACAGGTTGAGGTAATAGGGTTATAGCCATTCATTCATTCAGTATTGTAGCAGAAGCCTGACCGCAGCCATTGATCATGTGTGCTAATATACAGCATGTAGCATGAAAAACAGTGTAGCAGTAAAACAGTAGTGAAAATATTAGGCTGTGTACATTAGTAAAACAGTAGTAAAACAGTAGTAAAGCAGTAGTGGGCAGTCAGTACTCAAACATGGAGAGGGTGGAGAGGCAGACAGACTATGCAGAGAAGTCTATCTCTCCTCTTCCCTTTAGTGAGGCATTGAACAGTTCAATGGTCCTAGGGACAAATTAATTCCTCTGCCTTTCAGTTGTGCATGGCAGTGAGCGAAGTCTCCAGCTGATCAAGCTCTTTTGCTTTTTGATAGTGCTGTAGAGTGGATGACATTCATTGTCCAAGATGTTGATCAGTTTGTTTAGGGTCCTTTTGTCAGATATTGAAGTGATACACTCCAGTTCAGCTCCCACCACAGAGCCAGCCTTCCTTACCAGCCTGTCAATTCGTCCCCCATCCTTCTTCTTTGTGCTTCCTCCCCAGCATACCACTGCATAGAAGAGGGCGCTGGCCACAACAGACTGATAGAACATCCTGAGGAGCTTGCTGCACACATTGAAGGACCACAGCCTTCTCAGGAAGTACAGCCTGCTCTGTCCTTTCTTGTAGAGTGAATCAGTGTTGGCTGACCAGTCCAGTTTATTGTCCAGGTGGAGACCCAGATACTTGTAGGTGCTTACCACCTCCACATTGACCCCATCAATGGAGACTGGTAGCAGAGTGGGCTTAGACCTGCGGAAATCCACCACCATCTCCTTGGTCTTTGAAGTGTTGAGTTGAAGGTGATTGAGTTTGCACCAATGCACAAAGTCCTCCACCAGGCTCCTGCACTCCTCCTCTTGCTCTTCCCTGATACACCCCACAATTGCAGTATCATCAGAAAACTTCTGCATGTGGCATGACTCGGTGTTGTAGCAGAAGTCAGATGTGTACAGGGTGAACAGGACTGGAGAGAGCACAGTTCCCTGTGGCGCTCCGGTGCTGCTGATCACAGTGTCAGAGAGGCAGTTCTTCAGTCTGACGAACTGTGGTCGCTCGGTCAGGTATTCTGTAATCCAGGTTACCAGGTGAGCGTCCACACCCATCTGCAAAAGCTTGTCTCCCAGTCTGAGGGGATGGATGGTGTTAAAAGCACATGAGAAATCAAAGAACATGATTCTCACAGCACTTTTCCCCTTGTCTAGGTGAGAATGTGTCCTGTGTAAAAGATAAGTGATGGCATCGTCCACGCCCACTTTCTCCTGGTATGCAAACTGTAACGGGTCTAGTGCATGGCGTACCTGGGGTCTGAGCATACCTAAGACCAGTCGCTCCATTGTTTTCATCACATGTGATGTTAGAGCGACAGGCCTGAAGTCATTAAGCTCACTGGGGTGTGGTTTCTTGGGGACGGGGATGAGACATGATGTCTTCCACAGTGTTGGAACTTGTCCGAGGCGTAGACTCCAGTTGAAGATGTGCTTCAGTGGCTCCCCCAGTTCAGCAGCACAGGCCTTGAGCAGCCTTGGACACAGTCTGTCAGGCCCGGCTGCCTTACGAGGATGAAGTTTTTTTAAAAGATAACTTACTTGATCAGCTGTAATGATGGGGGTGATGAGGGGAGTGGAGGGTGAGGAGGAGGAGGAGGGGTGCTTCTGAGAGGGTTGTCGTGTGGCTAGAGACTGATGGCCGTTGGCTGAAGCCATTGTTGCCGCACTACTCGTGGTCACCATGTGGGGGAGAGGTGCGATAGCCTGATCAGCAGTGATGATGGAGGGGGGAAGGGAGGGGAGGGGGGCAGCATCTGGGGTCTGTGTGTCTGATGGCTGTTGACTGAGGTCGTTGTCACCTCATTGTTCGTGGTCGCCATGTGAGGGAGGGGTGCAATATCCAGTGATGGTGGGGGTGAGTGTTTCACTGGTAATGAGGTGGGGTGGGGGCTGGGGGATGGGCAATCGAACCTGTTGTAAAAGTGGTTCAGCTGGTTTGCCCTGTCCAGGTCTCCCTCCACAGAGCTGCTGCTCTTCTTAAGGCTAGTGATAGATTTCATACAGTCCCACACCTCCTTCATGTTGTTATCTTGCAGCTTCTGTTCCATCTTCCTTCTGTAGTCCTCCTTAGCCTCTTTCAGCTTATGTACTCTGTACTCGCCTCAGCTCTGCCATGTCCCCCTCCTTAAACGCCATCTTTTTCCTATTGAGAAGGGTCTTGACATTACTGGTTATCCAAGGCTTGTTATTTGGATAGCAGCGTACAGTCCTTGTGGTAACAACAATGTCCATACAGAAGTTCAGATAGTCAGTAGTGCAATGTGTGACCTCCTCTAAGTCCTCTCCATTCAGTAGCACACTCCAGTCAGTGGACTCAAACCAGCCTCTCAAAGCCTCATCCGCTTCCGGTGTCCACTTCCTGAAGGTGCGCGTGGCAACTGGTAGCCTCTCTACTTTTGGCTTGTACATTGGCTGAAGATGAATGAGGTTATGGTCCGACTTCTCCAGTGGGGGAAGGGGGGGTGGCACTGTAAGCATCCCTCACGTTTGCATACATGAAAACTATTGTCCTGTTTTTCCTAGTTGGGCAGTCAACAAACTGGTAAAAGTTTGTGAGGGTGGAATCCAGTGTAATGTGGTTGAAGTCACCAGAGATCGCAAAGAAGGCATCACTGTGCTGAGTTTGGAGCCTAGCGACTTTTGTTTGCTGATGAGTTACCGTAAACCCCGTCCTTCGCATTTGATGAATCCACTTAGCCCGAAGACTTACATTTTTTGGGAAGCAGTGGAAACTAAGCAAACTATTATAACGGCCTGAGGGCGAACAACTACAGCAGAACAACTAGGAGACAGACTGGAACCAGCTGTGCCGAATTTCGTACAAAGCGGAAGTTCGTTCTTCCGCTTGTGCACAGAGCATGTATAATGACAAGGAGCAGGATGGTTGGAATATGCTTTTGTACATGACCAATGTCTGCACTGATGGTGTTAAAATCGACATACATGTAATTTATTTTCTTTAAAAGAGTAAACAACTGCATTTAAACATTTGTTTACAAGACAAATGTGCTTGCCGTTTTTTCCAAAAGGATTTGGTAAGAGTTTAATGTGCCTACTTCAGTTTAATTTCACCAATGGTTACGCCCATTGAAAGTGAACAGAGGGCCCAGACCAAATATCTGTTGAAGGGATATTAGAAAGGATGGTGGACGAAGACTTACTGTATTTCACTCTGATTTAGGTTAGTTTTTTCAGTTCTTTGCCAGTTCCATTGAAACTGAATGTGAACTTTGCCTACTGTGTGTTCTTGATCACCCACTCAAAAGCATGACCTTGCTATCATGAAAAAAATATGACAATGAATTACCTGCAATGTACCAAGCAACTCCCTACCCATCAACCCACGCCCCAACCACCCCCTCGTGTGTGTGTGTGTGTGTGTGTGTGTGTGCGTGTGTGCAAATGTGCCTGTATCCATCTAAGCCTGTGAGCAGGCATGCATGTGTGCAATGCAGTGAAACCAAGACAAGCTGCAACAAAGACTATGTTGAATTATTTACGTGTGATATTCTGGTCTCACACAGATCCACCATCTGGATGGGAGAGACATGACAAAATAGATGGCTGTCTTCTAGGGGTGTGAATCTCTCATGTAAAAGACGATACGATTTGCATCTAGATACATGGGCACGATTCGATACAAGAAAAGATACATGTTCATAAAAAACGATTCAGTACGATTCGATTCGATGCGTAGTTCAAGAATGGAAAGCATTCTGAAAGATTTTTTATTATTTGCTCAAGGTGCACATTCATTTTATATTATCAATTATCATGGTCATGGTTGTCAATTAGGCAAAAAAAAAAAATGTGTGAATATGATGATCATATACTGTATTGAAATGAAAAAATAATAGTCTACATTTCAGTCAGACACTGCAGCCAAATACAACCTAAAAATACATTTTTTAAGACTTATGTGTATCTGATTGTTTTCAAGGAGCTGTAACCTATTGTTGAGGTAAGACAATACCGAAATAAAATAAAACAGTGCTTAAGACACTCTTGGCCTTTTCCTACAGCCTACAAGAATAAAGGCCTACATATCAATGAATTCTCTGGGCCTATTTTGTTCCAACGGTAGACCTAATATGCAGAAACCACAAGTCTGAGTGAATATAAACAAAATAATAATAATTTGTGCATCGTTTTAGCAGCAAGGGACAAATTATTCTATAACATTAAAGAAATCCCTTCATCAAACGTAAAGTAGGCTACTCAGACTGTCGTTGCTGTTTAGGAATGCTATAGTAAGTGTTTAATTTCGCGCTGGATTTTGAAAACTGTCAAACAGTGCGAGTGCAAGTTGTCACGTGCTTAAGTTGCAGTAGATGTATGGGTAATGAGGTCCTTTTACAACTTTGGGCAATGAATGTAGCCCAAACCGGAAGTGGGATGGTCGCGCTGCTTGCAACGTAAATGAGAGTCTAAGCGAGCAGAAAAGGTTGTGAACCGATTCGTAGCAAGTAAATCGATATAACGACCGGTTCATTTCAGTTTTATTCCAATACGGTGCTTCGCGTATCGATGTAGCCGTATCTTACACGTTAAAAAACGGATACCGATACGTATCCGTTAATCTTTACACCCCTACTGTCTTCATATTTGTCTCAGATGAAACAGGGAACTGATTATTATTTCAAAAGCTGATACTCTCTCATATGAAAGTTTTTTGAGATAGCTATGTCCAGACTGTTAAACAACAGACCATTTACTGAAGCTGAAGTGTGAGTGTGTGTGTATCAGCATCTTTCTCATATTTTGAGTTGTCTGACCTCCTGCAACACTGATATTGTTGTTATTATCATTATTCTCTAAGTTTGTACTAAGCTAGTAGTAGTATGATGTATTCAAAATAGCGCGTAGCTCATTGTAGGTTGAATTTTGCTGACAAACCCTGACTGCTGACTTACACACAGTTAGCAACACAATTTGGGGCCCTAATTTGATTGATGGGCATCATGTCATCAAGTGCAATGTTTAACTACAGATAATTTACTAACTAGGCAAATTCAAATTGCTCATTTAACACCATGGGCCTTAACCGCAAACACTGATGAGTCAGCACAATGCTCACATACACACGATGACTATAGCTTATGCACAAGAACTTTGCTTGTTGATGGACTTCGCACTTTGCTCGTCTTTTAAATTAGGGCCCATGCTATTGTATGAGTCCTCCAAAACCTGTGATTCTTAGTTGTGCAAGGAAGTTGTATCCTCACACACAGCCTACCCGCAGAGATTTCTCTATTTCTCTTTCCAGTACCTCAGAGTGGAGATCCTGGCCCCTGGTTCTGCTCCATCACTGGCTAGCACCTCTACAAATTCCATCTGATAAAATCTTGTAGTGCCACAATGACACCTTATGGGAGGTTTTAGCTGAGGAGTTCACACTCCTTGTTTTGTGGGCGTCATATTTCACCGCAGGGATACTCTGTAATGGGCAGGCTATTGACAGAATGGACCCATCGAGTTCAAAATCGAGTTTCAGTGCATCCTCACCTAGTCTTTGCGGGTAAGTCTTTGTGGGTCAAAGTCAGAGGGTGCTAGTTTGTTGAATGAACAGTAAAAAAAAAAAAAAAAATATACTCATATGACTACTGTTATGTGCCAGACTTGTTGAACCACACATGCACCCTATTGCCATAAGTGCTGCATCTGGTGATGACAATGGTCATTCAGTAGTCAGTTTGAGATGTTCCGCATCAGGTTACAGCACACTTGCATCAAAAAGAGAAACTGTAGCTTTTGACAATGGCACAAATGCTACCTGCAGGGTTATTGTAATCTCAGGTGGGAAATACCACCACCTCATAATAGGAAAAACACACATCCATCCACATGGGAAAAAAGAGAAACAAATGGACTCATCACACACTCACCACTCACCGGCATTGATTGGTAAGAGGATGGCCTTATCCAGTCCGTGCCAGCAGACTGCCTCCCACACCATTATGCTGTTCACTCAGTATTGGAATCAGACATCTGTCTGTATAGGGTGTTTCAGACGTCTGAGATCTGTGATAATAGACGTGAATTGATTTAGACTGTGGTTCTTGCCTGCCAGCATTACCTTAATCATCAGAGCTCATGGCACACAACCAAGCTGGTTCTTCTTCTCTTGGAGAATTTCCTGGTCTCTTTTCACCCATGTGTGGGAGCACTGATTGGATTAAAATCTGTCAAAATCCTTCTAGGGGTGTGAGTTTTTTGTACCTTAATATAATGTTTCCAAAATCGTTTCAGTGGTTCATCAACTTGTAACAGGATGAACGGCACTTCTGTATTCGCTTCGCGGCCCTCTATCGGCTATAACCACACTATACCAAGTTTGCCAGATCGGATAGCAGATCTGTAGTTCGATGGAATGAGACATAAGAAACTTCAAATTTCTGATGTCGTAATACATCATACTTTCATTAAAAAGTATGCCGGTGCTAGGTGCTAGATAAACATATAGTGTGTGTGCGACAGAGGAAAAGTGCTTTAGCGTGGCTTTAGTGTTGCTTTAATTAATTTATTCAATTGTTTTGCATAAGAGTTCATATTGTTGCATCATATTCAAATGGATAATTATTGCTGTTTTAACCCTAACACAAAGTTATTCACCAATTGGAACAAATTGAGGTTAATAGCAAATTGCAATAACAAATAGAGGTGAGCAATAACAAATAGAAGTGAGCGAATTAGGGTTAAAGCTGGCAGTAAATTGAGCGAAAGCATTCAAACCGTCATTTTGTGTAGATTAAGAATTTCAGGTGCCTCCAACACCAAACCAACCTTATTGGAGAAAAATTAGAGGGCTTTCTTTTACAATGGATATAGGGCCAACATTATATAGAACATCATAATATTAGGCAATATCTCCCAAGCTGGTTAGAGGATCTTTATAAAACTTGGCATACATACTCATTATACGGACTTGATCAGAGACTTTCTAATGAGGAGACACAATGCTCAGAATATCCTCCATAGATATGCATGAGGTTGGTTTGTAACGCCAATATGGCAGTTGTCTACACATATCCCGACCCTTCCAATGCCAACGCCAACGTGAATACATTGTACATTGATGAACTGATTAGGTCTTGAGGTCAAAGAAGGTCATACTTCAAATATAGTGTTGCCGTGATATCTCCCAACCAGATTGAAGGATCTTCATGAAACCACAGTTTATCAATTTAATTTTTTTATTTTACAGTTAATAAATCCTACATGCACTGATATTGCACAGAACTTTTAATGATATTTTGAGTCTGATATTTTGAGGCAAAAAAGGCACATTTTGATATTGCCCCCAGACCTGGCATTGTAGCTGGCTGGGCACTGGCCATTAGCTGCAGCTACTCCAGTTCGGTAGCACCTATTTTGGTCTGCTGATCGACAGTACTTCTCGCTGACATCTAACGATCAAGATCCATGTAAAAATCCACCGGATTTCTCCTTTAGGAGGCTGTAGAAATCTTCATCTGTGAGTTTGGAAAGTCCATCAGACATTGTTGTCATGTGGAGGTATAGACTAACAAAATAAAACAGGTTGGTTTGGTGCCCTCTCTTGGTACCGACTTCTCCGCATGGACAATATGCTTTTGAAATAATAAATAAAAAAAACTTCTGTGTAAGTCCCAGGTTTGTAGGTCATTTGTAGGAGTTATAAAGTGTCACAATTACAATCAGCATCTATTACATTGATACAAACCTCAAACAACAACATTGCACTTTAGTAAGATAAGGTTATTCACTAATGAATTTGGACTTAACATGTTGATTGTCAGCCATAACCTTGTATGACAGGGACATAATTTGACCTTAACCTTGACGTTGAGTATCAGTTCATCAGTTTAATGAATAACTGCGCTAGGTTTAATGAAGATCCATCGATCTGCTTTGGAGATACTGCCCAAACACTGTATTTGTGAATTTGTGTGACCCAATGCGACCTTAACTTTCACCTCAAGACCTTGAGTACCCAATCAGCTTATTAAGCCCTTACAGTAAGTAGGCTACAGATGTGGATCTTTATCATTGTACCGTGGTCTATTCGAAGCTCTGTAATTTTTTTTCAGTGAACAGTGGTGTTGGAGGCACCTGAAATTCTTAATCTACAGAAAGATCTAAGGTTCAAATGATGTACTGCCACCTTTGACCCTTTTTCAGGCTAATTCGCTTAGAAATACGCTTTATTTAGAAGTCACCCGCTGATTAGGCAATCAACTACAGTAGGCTATGTGTTTGCGGCTTAGTGGCATGCTATCCCATCACTACAGCGGGAGAGAAACTCATGCCACCACGATCACTAGTTTGCTGTTGCAATGTATATTTTCCGCGCTACAGTTTCATGCTGAGTTTAGGCCTATATACTCGTTGCTACCAAGTAATAATGTGATTCAAAACGATTCTGGTGAAATAACAAGAATCTGCTACATGTCTTTGGAATTCGAGTCCCATGAGTGATCATATTTCTAAGGAGCCCTGAAAGGGACATGTGCAAAAACATTTATTTAAAAAAATAAATGGTGAGCACAACCATCAGATGTGAGTTGATTTGGCAAAAAGTGGTGAACATTAGTGGCAAATATACTTTCTCTGAACAGTTACATTTTACATTTGGTGTAAACTTTACATTCTTTGCCCTGCTCATATCCAGCTCCACTGTTCACAGAATTACCTCTTCAACCTACCTCTGGTCTGGAATGTTTTAGGGGCTTTGAGTTTCTGGTGAGTACAAGAAGGTTCTGGTGCATACTTAAAATTAGAAAGTCTTGTGTTCACGTGAAAGTTTCTGGTGAGCGCGCAAAGGTATTTTTAGCACACACAAAATAATATTTTTGCACATTAACCTGAAATCAGAAACAAATTCCCCAAAAAACTGAATGAAAATCTGAGCAGAAAAAATCTGGGTTATTCAAACCCTTGTTTGATACAGGTGTTGTCACAATCCTCACTTTCCACCTGGAGATTGAAAAACATAGAGCTAAAAATAACTACACATTTTAACATCAATTTAACCCCAATGGATTGTCAGAGAACATAAAGTCACTTTTGGACACAGCAATGACAAAAAAAAACTTGCAAGATCACATCAGATTACATTAGACATTTACTGGCTTACATTAGAATTGTTTTAGCAGTCCCTCTAGTGAACCCTTGAAAACATCTTCTAAAGGTCTAGCCTGTCTGCATACTCAGCAGAGAGGCTAAGCATACTAATGGACTGTTCAGATTGGCTTCAGCTCAGCAGCAGAATAGAGGTTTGGTACAATTCTACCATTGGTTGCTCCTGCGGGACACTAGAATTTTGTCAGTGAGGCTTGTGCAGAAACATGATCACATTTTTTAGGCCTGTGTGTAAAATTCAAGTTGTCTTGAACACATCATTATGTCCGTGATGACGTGTATTCCATAGTACATCAAAATGGGTATTCTTTCATATTCTAGGATTATATAATGTTTTACACAGCAACAATGCACATAGCCCCTTTAAAAGGCTGAATAAAAGGTTAGAAGTGATGGGTCTCACTCTTAGCTTTTGTCTTTTCTGCCCTCTCCATGCTTCTTGTGGCCTGTTAGTTCTGTCAAGACAACTGTTTTTTCTTCATGACTATCGCTATAAATTCCATAGTTTTGACCTCTTCCTGGATGTAGATAAATTGAGCAGACAGAGTCAGGCTTAGCTTGTATGCTGACTGAACAGGAATAGACACCTGGCTGCTTTTGGCCTAACCACCATTTGGACCTTTTGATCCCAGTGGGTCTAACTCTGCTGATATTTGATTAGAATACTGGTGACAAAAGCACTTTCCTACAGGGGAGCTGTTGAGAGAATCTGTTTGAACTGCGCTCAGACAAGCTACTTGTCATCACAATGTGTGTGTATGGGCTGTTGAGTAGATATTTAGGTTGATGTCCTTTTGATAATACACTCATATGATTGATTATCCACACTATATGTGGTCTAAACAAAACCTCATTTAGCTTCATTACAGTCAGTGGTGTAATTTATGTGATAATGTGGAGAGCAGTGCTCAACCAGTTTCCCCGCCCACATTTTTCCTACTGGTCGGGGATCAAATCAACAACCCTTCGAAGCACTAAACAATAGGCCATGGCTGCCCCATATAGGCCATGGTTTCCTTTGAGTTTATATTAGCCCCTTTTTAATCAACATAATTTACTAATGTTGTGCCAGTTTTTAGGTATGCAGTCTATGGGAACAGTTCAATGTGTCATAATTTAGTGCACGATTCAAGTTGAATCATCAAATTCTTCCAACTTGAAACTAACTCACATATGATGCATACTTTATAGTATTGCAAGTATGCAGTATGGTTTGGACTTGCAGTTTTTAAAAATTATTATTATTCAAGAAATTACATAAATCGGGTTGCCAAACTTAATTATTTCAAGAACTACTGAAACAACGTCACTCTTTTTGCCTTTTCACCCTAAATCTATGGCCTTACAAAGTTTTAGTGGCTCATTTATACTGAGAACAGGTTTGGCTGCCATCCTACAAAGTTTGGACTGGCTGTGAATGATACAGGACATCAGGCTAATGCCCAAACATGGCTTCCCAGATAATGTGTTTAAGGCTGTAAAAGGCTGTAAAACTGATATAATATGAAGGGCTAAATGAAAGTCATCGGATTTGAACAGAACAGGCCTTTGGTTAAGGACTCATTCATAATATACAAGGTTTAAACAAAACCGGAGTGGTGCGGCAGCATATTGTACTTGGCTGAATGTGTAAACAATTTAATCTTTATATCACATTATTAATTTATGAACATAATAAAATTAAAATTAAACTAATATTCTTACTTATCTCCACATACATTACACTGTACTGTAGTCTTTGACGTAAAACATTGTATCATTACAATCTTAGTATCTTATTAGTTACTTGAAAAAAACTTTATTTACCATTGAAATCATTCTTGATCCTTAAGATGGAACATAAACTCTTGGTTCAGTGATCACAATAATAGTCTTAAGGCTAGGAGGGGAAACAACAAGATGTTGGGCGAGCCGATCGATCTGCATTCAGAGGGGTGTTGACGCTCCCACCTGTTCTTCCACAGCATGAAATCGGTAGGCACAGCAAACTAATCCATCTGAGACCTTTTGTTTACTATATGCCCGTCGGCTAGGCAATGCACTCACTTCAAAAACAGCAAGAAATAGGAAGGGGTTTCAGCATGAACAACAAAAAGATAAGGTATTCTAGCACATCCCTAGCTTTTCTTTTGAAAAACCCAAGATAGCCTAAATATCTCTGCTTATAACCTCAGAGGTGACATACAGTGTTTAAAGTGGTTTGATTCTTTTGCACATGAAAGAAAGCTAAGATTCATGCTGCTACTGGCTTCTCGCTAGCAAAATTTTAATAACAGGAGATGACAGGATCCCACAGCCAGCCTCAATTATGAATGATGGTCTTTTATCTTCTGCTAGTAATTAGATAGACTATTCCACTTTCTAGTTGTTCTGGGATTCCGTGTGCGGACGTCAGAGCATGAGTGGGCAGAGCAAGGTGCATCCAAGGTTTTATGCCTTCAAATCATTTGTGGCACAATCCATTCGTTAAAAATTAAGACACTGGTTAAAGAACACCTATATTAGCAAATGTAAAGAATGAAGTATCATACAGATGTAACAAAGAGACACGTGCAACCACAGTGTGTTAATATTTGCACTGGCCCAGGATACCATGCATGTTCACAAAACAATCTTAAATTGGTCCAATTGAAGTAGACAGATGCGTTGGTAGATTAGAATGTAATATTTTTTTCCATTTGATAATTGCATCAGTTTGTCTTAATACAGTAAATCTTTACTATCATAAATTATTAAAGAGGAGATTAAATGTGTGTCCACTGCCTAGCACAGAATTCTTCTTTTTGGTCACGCTATGGTAGCCTGGAAACCAGACTCTCTGACTTCGCAGAGAGTCTGGCCTAGATCCATAGGCGTTCGTTTATTTCCGGGTGGGAGGGCACAGTTTGAGGTTTAAAATCATTGGAGTTCCTTTGAACCGCTTTGAACCAATCACTAACAACCGGCGTTTCGTCATACAGAGAAGTTTCTCTGCAGCACGCCCATAACAAGCACGGGTGCATCTTATCAGCAAACAATCACACGTTTCATCTGCGTAACTCTCGCCAAAATGCATCATATAGTGTTTTGTGAATGTACCCAAGTCAAACTTTCATAATGCATAAGTACGTCCAAAGCGCCACTTTTAAGCTTGTATGCGTTGTCGTTTTCGGGTGAAATTACCTTTTGAATGGGATTCCTATAGGGCTACTACTTTTTTGATACAATCGCATCAAAATCGCTTTTTTCAAATACTATGAAGGCTCGACACAACATGAAACTTTGATCGAAGTATCATCAGTGTCTCTACACATGAACTCGAGCATTGAGAACATTGTTGGTGTACACAGAGTTTACTAAAAGAGAGGTTTTGAACAACTCACTTGTTTTTTCTGCTCGCTGCCATCTTGCAAGGAGTGAGTTGTCCAAAATCTTTCTTTTTAGTAAACTATGTGTACACGAATAATGTTCTTAATGCTCGAGTTCATATGTAGAGACACTGATGATGCGTCGATCAAAGTTTCAAGTTATGTCGAGCCTTCTTAGTGTTTGAAAAATAGTGATTTTGACGCGACCATGTAGCCTACTAAACTAGAGTTTGACTCGAGTACGTTCGTAGCCTATTTCAAGTGACAAAATCTATGACTAAAGTTTAGCTGACGATATAACATCCTACTCCACTTCGTTCGTGACACTCCTGTTAATAGGCTAAACTATTATTCACATTTGCTCAAAGATTTCATAAATATAAGCCCTTTTCGCTCCCTACGTTGATGTATTCCAAGCGATCTGCTTCAGGGGAGAGGACGTAGCTAAACACCATGCCTGAGTACGTAATCGTTCTCAGGGACGCCCTCTGTTCGCTGGTTGGTCGGCTGCCCAACTGCCGAAGTAAACGAGCGTGAATCAACCTATTCCAGACGGAGTACTGTAGGGAAAAGAAATCAACCGGAAGTACGTAGACAGGCCAAGGCCAGGCTAACGCTATGGTTCCACAATTGCTGATTCTTACAGCGCCTTCTAATTTGAAAACTGACCTATGACCACTTTAAACAGTATATTCCTGTACTGTGTTTGCATGATGCCATGCTTCAAAGGGAATGAGTGTATGCTGTTATTGTGGTTGCAAGCTTAATTCCCTCTGAGGTAAAATAGGAGATAACCAGGTCCTTTTGTCTTTTGTCAGTGCCATAGAAAAGCATGCATTTCAGATCATGAACCATGTGCCCACTTAGGGATCTGTTGACTAACAGAAACATTATACAATATTTTATATTGTTATGAACCATCAAATAACTTGTGCATCTAGCAAGAGGTTTACAGCTAAAGCAGTATTGTGGTTAATTGACTCAGTAAAACCAGTAGAAATGTGTTGTATGACGTTGATTTGAATAAGACACTTGTCCAATATAAAGCTATAGATCAGTCCTCCCCTGGTTTTGGGATCAGTTGGCACAATCCAATTAGAGACTTTGTCAGCAACAGAAATGTTAGAGCCTCTTCAGTGTTATTCTTTTTTTTTGTCCGTAATGCACTATACATTTTCCCACCGCTGAATGCAGCACTCCAGAAACAGGAGAACAATGGGAGAACAAATGATTCACGACTCAGGGAGAACACCCACCCTATATTCATTAGAAGACATCCCCTGTCTCTCCGATGTGCGGAGAGGAACCCCCGCCTCCCCATCCCTCGCAGCCTTGTCTCTCGATTGCTGGGGCTCTCCCAGTCTGTTTCATCTCTGCTGCTGTATTCTCTCGGCTTCATTCTCACAGAGATTTCATTGGGGCAGAACATCTTGATGAAATTCAATTCTCTCTCTTTCTCTCTCTCTCTCTTCTTTCTTCTATGCAGATGTCGGTTCATCCACATGCCATTACCCTCAAGGGAAAGCAGCTGACATTATGATTATCGCAATCATTTTTTATAATGAAAATGAGCCTGATAACCCAACATGCTGTCTTGATATGACATATTTCCCTTCCCTAAAAAAATGAAAGAAACTATAACAATAGAATTCTTATGTATGTACAGGTCACTGTATTGTCTGAGATGTCAACTAGTTGTTGAGTTTCTCTGTCCAGTCATGATGTGCGTTCAGTGTTCACTGTAATTTATGATGGACAATTATTGCAGCTTAAAATGGCAAAGTCCATCACATAAAGCCCACGATCAGCAAATAAATATTGTGGAATGGAGAGGTGGCCATTTGTACCTTCCTTTCTCTCAAACAGTTGGTGATAGGCACAGACAACAGGTGGAAGGTCAAAATGAGTCTCAGTTGATATCATTAATAGCAGTTGTGTTTATTAAAATGGTCTGGGGATCAGTTCACCACTGACTGTCACTGCTGCGTGTCTCTTAACAGGGCTCATTTGCATTGCTATTCATGCATAATTTAGGAAAACAGAAGCATTTTAAATATCATCTTCAAAACATTATGCGCCCAAGACCCAAGTTTACACAGTGGCATTGTTGACAAGGCAAGGCTCAAGGCACAAACATGAAGCCAAACCAAGCTTGGTTCACCATGTGTTGTCCGTCAGCTAGGATTTATCCATGCCTGGCCAGTATTTGCATTTTAAAAGATAACAAAAGTCTTTCCAATGCATACATTATGTCCATAAGAGATAAACAAAAGTAAATACCCAGATGTAAATCAATAATTTACGAAAATATACTGCACATTCTCGGAAGAATACAAATTCTTTGAGAGGTTTTGTCGACATTCTTGAATCTGGGAAATGTTCTTTTCCCTTCTAGTCCAAGCCCTTGGCTCTGGGCCCGTTTTGGCTGTCTCTAACATGGCTCTCTGCCTCGGCACATCTACCTGCTGAGCACAAATCCTCGCAATGAAGGGATGTAACAAAGCATAGAGCCTGAACAGTTATTGTTAAAAAATCATGTTTTAATGTAAAGAGATGATTGGTCGTCATGGTGAATAATGCAATTTGATGTCCAACCTAACAACAGAACCCTGTGAAAAAAGGAAGTAATCTCAAACGGTGATGGTTCTTGCCATTTCAACCAGGCATGTTCACTACAATTGGGTATGATTGGGGTTTGCTGGCTAGACCTAACAGTAATACTTCATTAATCTCAATGGCTTTACATGTCCTAATTTTCATTCTGGTTTTGCTATCTAAACTGTGTTATGATGTGCTCACTGCCAGCGGGCTGCTTAGTTCTCATTTTTATAAAAAAAAAAATCAGTGAGTGGTATAATTATTGTTACCCTGTGGAACAGTATGTGGTATGCTGTAATCAGTTAAATTAGTTTACTTCTGGTGTGTGAGATTGTATGAGATTTCTCATAGCAAATTTAAACGCCCTTTCACCAAAGATCAGTTTGATGTAAGGCCTCCAAAATGCTTGATATATCTGTTGAATATAAATATAAATAAAGGGAGTTGTAAGAGACTGTATGATTAATGAAAATAATTGACATACTGTATAACACAAACAATACTAAAATGTGTTGTACTGTATTTCTCATAGTTGTTGTTTTTGGTCAGAAATATAGTTGTACAATAAAAGGAAGTTAGAGATATTATAAATTGAATCCCCCCATGACCTACAGGTAATTTACACATTATGATATATTATGTCAAACTACACTTTTTGGTAACACTGGCAGAATGGAGGGTTATGCAAACAGGACATGCACACAGTGCGTCTGACACTATAATTATGCGTGTTTATATACTGGAATTAGTGCTGAAATGTGTCAAGTGTTAATGAGAATCCAATGCTTATGTATTCAGCACAAGGGGCAGATGTCTGAAGAAATGAGTCCCTTATGAGACATGTCTGTGCGTCTGTCTCTTACCACCATACCACAGGCCATGAACATCCCTCAAGATCAGTCACTACTAATTGATAACTAGTTGTAACACAAAAATGACGCCTGTGGAATATGAGTATGAGTTTAAAGCAGAAGCAGGGAGTTTTGGACAAACACTATAGCAGGCCAGCTTCATAAGATGTACAAAAAGCTTGCAAACAGCACCAATGGACCCATGATACAAGCTTAGTACTTTGCTAATTAGTGTCTTTAGCTGCATACTGAAGGTGTTGTTCTGTAAGCTATTCATGCCTTTTCATGAGGTCTACCAGGACCACAGGACTACCCTGAATGCCTAATGGGAATGAAGGTATAGCATCATATACCAGCAAACATATCCCAAAGAAGTGTCAAATTGAATAGTGCAAACTGCAAATAGTGTTGTTTCAGTACTTCACCCAGATGTAAGTGGGAAACCTGCAACAGCGTGAAACTGCTCAGCACACTTTTATAATCATCTTTGCCAAACCATTAACTTTTATCATGATAATGATTGTATTATGTAAATGTACTAGGAGGCTGTTTCTAGAGTATACAAACACCCCCCCTAAACACCTGTACTCTGGATGGTGACAGAGCACATGTCTCTGTACATAGTTGGGAGATAAAAAAAATAAGCTGTTGCTTCATCAACCATCTAATACATTAGGAAGAGTGATCACTTTCATCTCCAGAATTGATCCCCCATAGTGGCATGTTGACAATGTGCTCATTCCATGAACATCTTTATTGGCAGACCTATTGGTACTGGATATTTCTAATGGATGGGCATAGCCAGCGGATGTCTCGAACATTAGAAGGGCTTCAGTATGCCTCCAGCCAAATGGAAGTTTGAATTAGCTTCCCTTCTTGTTAACACAGATACGAAAGGGAATATTGAATTCTAAATATTTTTAAATAATTCTTAATTATTATATGGACAGGTCTTATTCTGCCTTATCCTAAGTTTGTGTGTCACTGAACACAAAGGAGTCCTGGGCACAGGGACACATTTTCCAATAAACAGACTTGAAGTGATTCATGTTTAAGTATAAGTAAGTAAGTATAAGTATATATACTCTTTTGATCCCGTGAGGAAAATTTGGTCTCTGCATTTATCCCAATCCATGAATTAGTGAAACACCCACAGCACACAGTGTACACACAGTGAGGTGAAGCACATACTAATCCCGGCGCAGTGAGCTGCCTGCATCAACAGCGGCGCTTGGGGAGCAGTGAGGGGTTAGGTGCCTTGCTCAAGGGCACTTCAGCCGTGCCTACTGGACGGGGTTCCGGCAACCCTCACAGGTTACAGGTCCGAAGTGCTAACCAGTAGGCCACGGCTGCCCCTGTTTATAAATATATTTAATATAGTTTTAGATTTTCTTTCAGCTGTTACATAAAGAATGACCTCTGCACAGTGCAATGGCTCTAATAAGTGATACGTTTCAAGCTAACCTTGAAAAACATAGTTTTTTTTTAATGAAGATTATTTGTTAACTATTTGTGAACATATGAATAATGGAATGTTTCCTAAAATAACTGTCATTAGATTAGTTGTAATAATAATAATAATAATAATAATAATAATAATATTGTTTTCTAAAATTCCTGTGGTAAGATTAGTTTATTTTACATTGCATGTATTCAATATTGAAGATTTACTTTATTGGCATGCCACTTTTAACTTTACCTTTACTTGGTTAAGTGTTTAGCATTGCTTTAGATCATTAGTTTGTCTTCATATGGCTCATTGTCACCTTTAAAAAAGTCTCTGCTGTCTAAGCTATTCTTCAGAGACTTGAGCAGGAAAGCTTTTGGATATCATTCTAGTCATTTATTGTCAAAATCCCATTAATGCAAACAACCTTTTCAAAAAATATTTATTTCTAAACCTTTGAAAAAAGACACACGGATAAGAGGCAAACACCAGTGGTTTAAAAAAAAAAAGAATTGTATTTATACAAAATAAAAAGCTTTAGGCCCTTAACAGACCTTCCCGCTCATATGTCTCTCTTTGCCAGACCAGTGGACAAATGTTTGCAGTAATTGGGCCTCTAGGGAGACCAGGCAGTGTCATGTGACTGCTTCCTTATTCTTCGGGGCTAGTCGTGCACTGAGACAAGTAAAGGCTTGAAATTCACATAACACATTTCTGTGCCGAGCAGCTAGGATTTGATGCCCTTAAGATAAAAAAGCACATACAGCGCACACACACACACACATACTACAGTGGAAATAGCATCAAAACATACTTATCCATCTAGTGCACAATGAAAGGCCTTTTTAAGAATCAGTTTGGGGAGCATTTAAAGGTAGTGAATAATTGATACGGGATGTCACAAAGTATCTAAGCCTGCAATAACTTATTTCAAATACAGTGACAGAGGTTCACTGTAATTGAACCATTAATTATGCTACTGAGCAGCAATAATGACTGTGCAAATACAAAGAAAAGTGAAGCCAACTATGGCTTTGGCCACCCTAATGTGCATGAATATCAAAAGAGAGACTGCCATAGTATCTGTTTGTGCCGTCACGGCAGATTCATTGGCAGGCTAAGGAAAAACATTCAATGCAGGCCATGCCACTGCTATTTCTATGAATTAATTCTGCAGAGGTAATATAATAATTGAATGAACTGGCACTCTCAGACCTCAGCTGAGGACAGTCAGTTCTGCACTGCATTTGTGTTATTTATGTGAGCTGTGGATTTTGGGATGAACAGCACTGAATGCTGGGAGTGGGGACGGACAGTGTCATGCTGTCCATTGCTGAAAGTAGCCAAATGAACAAAGTAATAAAAAATAGTGTAAATTCAAGGCACTGTAGAGTTTGTGGCGGAAATATGCCAAATTCATAGTTATAATCACTACATTTTGACCTGAGGGTGGATGCCCAAGATCTGTGGTGTGGATCTTTCATGCTTTTATGGAATGAAAATGCCACCTCACCTCTGTAAAGCATCACCAATCAAAACCAGGGGCTGGTTTTGGCACTACCATTGATGCAAGCAGGAATCCTGAGCAGGGAGATCCTGCTTGCCTGGTTTTGGCAAGCAGGGATGGCACTACCATTGATGCAAGCAGGGGAGATCAGTGGATTTAAAGGTACACTGCAAAAAATCCTAGAATTCAAAATCTAAGTGAGATAAATAAGCTTAAATCAAGGGAATATATAGTTATTTTTCTAATATTTGTTTATAAGGACATTTTTGCACGATTTTGACCTTGTTATAAGTAAAGTGAAAATCTTCTTGTTCTGCTGGCAAATCTTGCAAGTGAAAGTTTCTTGTTTTGCGAAAATACTACTTAAAATAAGCAGTGTTGGGAGTAATGCATTACAAAGTAACGCGTTACTGTAATTCCACTACTTTTAGTGGTAACCAGCATGTAAAGTATTTTTGTAAATCAAGTAACGCAATTACAATTACTGAAAAGAGTTCGTTACTTGCGTTACTCTGTTGATCTTGAATGAACGACTGCAGACAAGATGACAGATGCACATTTGTTGCTTATGATCTAATGTCTCCCGACCTAGCTGTGTTTCCAGCTATTGTGTTTCATGTTTAGATTGCAGATGCATTATTTACAGTTAATAGGAGCCTCCTCACATTCCTCCTTATTACATATTTATGCTAAAACACACAAGAGTGCATTAGGCTACAATTTAAATGGGCATCTTAAAAGCCTTTTCCCTTTCGTTTCCATCTCGTAAGCTCCACTACAAAAGCGCATTATTGTTTTTTTTATCTCTGCTCTTTTTCGCCTATTGCGCAAAAGCCTCGTTATATCAATTTCTCATTCTTACAACATAGCCACGCCACAACACCAATAGGCCTACATACAGTGGCCTATGTATAGCCTTGGCACAAGCAAGCACACATTTAACTCGAGAGGAAAATGCAGATTTCAATTACCAGATAAAGAAACCTCCAAATAGCCTACCATACGTACTACAGCGACTTGAGTTATTTGCACAGTATGTTTACATCAGAATTGACGTCCATGGTGTTATGGATTCATTTGTCTGCGACGGAACATGCAACTTCTCTCTGGAACACCTTATCAGCTGAAGAGTAACCTTCTGCATAGTACGCGAGAACCCCAAACCCTCGATGTGCATTAGAACTTATTTCGGTAGGTCAGCACTTGTGCAGCGCAGGCTTTTCCCAAACTGGTGGTGCTTAAAATACAACTGTGTTCAAAGCAGGATGAGGATAACGTAAGGTTGTATGTGTGTGTGAGCAGACAATAACTGCTTTGAAAACAGGCCATTTAACATTGTTTCACATTACATCCCATTGAACTTATTCCATGTAGCCTACAGAAGGATTGCAATAATAATGATAATAATAACTTATTGCTATATTGCAGAATTCAGTGTCAGTGCACCACCATGCATACTACTACTAGTAGTAGTAGTAGTAGTAGTAGTAGCAGGCAAGCAGTAGGCAGTGTACTGTACATATCTATCAAACCATGGTGAGGGTGGCGCAAAAAACAAGATCAGGGAAGCTCTCGTGCATTGTAGAATGTTTTGTGGTCAGAAAAAGTTTGAGAACTCATGCACAAGGCTATTGATTTGAAGGCCCGTTAAAACTACAATAAATAGATCTAAAAATTAGGTTTATTGTGTGTGTGACTGTTCAGTACTGTTCATATTGACATTTTAAAAGCAGACTTAAAAGTAACTCAAAAGTTACTTTCTCTAGTAACTAATTACTTTTGATATACAATAATTGGTAAGGTAATACAATTACTTTTGAAAGAAGTAACTAGTAACTGTAACTAATTACTAATTTTCAGTAACTTGCCCAACACTGAAAATAAGCATAATTATCTGGCAAGATTAGCCAATAGATCAAGAAGATTTTCACTTAGTACAAGGCAGAAAAAATTAAATCAAGTACAAAAATGTCTTGTAATAAGCAAATATTAGAAAAACAAGTATATATTCACTTGATTTAAGCTTATTCATCTCACTTATGTTTTGAATTAATTCTAGGATTTTTTGCAGTGTATCAAGTGCAGTTTCAGGGTTTTTTTTTGTTTGTTTGTTTGTTTGTTTGTTTTTTTGTCACTGGCTCCCCCTACAGTTGTGGAGTATTTGTATTTGACACAACTGTGGTAAATAGCTCTCCTGGCTTGCATCCTTCCCCCTGAGCACAGTGTATGTGGATTTGTTTACAAATGAGCAAAGATAACCTCTGAAGAGCCATGTCAACTGACAAGGTACACAATTTTATACAAATAGTATGTGAGTGTGGGAGGCTCAAAGTGCCCTATTGAGGCACTATCAATTAATACAATTCACCATGAACATGTAATATTCATTCATGAAATTCACTCATTCAATTATACACATGTTGTCATATGTCGTCAAGAAATGCAAGAAATTCAATAATAGTGCATCTGAAACACATTGCTTATTCTAGCACTGAACATACCAATAAGACTCTATCTAGGAATTTCACACCCCCTGTTTTTACAGTTTTTGCTCTGTGACCCTATTGACTCCTTACGGTTGCTAGTGCACAGTGTGTCAGTTTCATAAATGCATGGCCAACCAGTGAAACCGTGATGCACAGTAGCAGAGCACACTCATGTAGTGTTAGGGTTCATGTAGAATGTGTACTCTGAGTTTAGAGTGGCGATATGCATATTTTAAGTGATGTGTTTCAAAACCAAGAGAAAAAAAGGAAACCAATGTGGCACTGAGTCTAAATATCAATAACAAGCATTGTGTTTGTGAACATATTGTATGCCATAGACTCTATAGGCTTGCAGCATCTTATGTTTTATTTGTTGTTTGGCTTGATGGGCTGGTAGTGGTATTGATCCTATATGACTTGTGTAGGGGAATATAGTCATGTCGTAAAGTGTTAAGCTTCTCCCCTCTACCAGTCTGAAGTGCTTCCATACCATAATCACATCTCCTTCCACAACTCATTTGCTTCAGTCGTTTTTAAAAGCCTTGGCAAAGCAGACATTACAGTATTTGCCAGGAAGTAGCATCATTATTTCAGAGTGTGAAATTACACACACTTTTTTTTTTTAATGTTCACTCATTTTATGCAAATTCTTTTTTTAACTGTTGCTCTTGTCGTTACATGTCACATCTGTATATTTGATTGTGTGAGTCATCAGCTGAAAAGTTATGCTGCTTAGAACCCGAGTGTGTATTGAATTTCAATGAACCACTACAACAACAGCTTACATACTGGACAAGTAGGTCATCTTCAGTATAGCATTTAATGATGCTGTCTTAATGCAATCACTTTGTGTTGTGTTTAATTAAAGGGGAAAAAAAGACTTTCAGCAAAGTACTTGAACCCCCTCAGTGAGTCTAGATTTTATGTTAAAGGTCAAATTTCACATGCAGTATCTCCTTTTTTGTACTGTTGCCAAAATGGCTTTAGTTCTGTTGAAAGTCAGTTCAATAATATTCAGGCAAAGCATTTTTACGCCTCCCTGTCACCCAGCATATTAGAGGTGGAATTAAATTATTAAAACAATTTTCGTTTGACCTTCATGGCAAATTGGAACCGTGTATGCTCATGTAATTTCCTGTATTTGTCCATTAGATAATAATTACTTTAACACAAAGCTATTCTAATTTTATTAGTATTGATTAAATATGATAGGGGCTTTGATGTCCTTGCCATGTAAACACCTCCAGGAACACATTGCATCCCACTCACATTGTCATTGTGAGATCTTTTCCCACATGATTCACTACTGTAAAACTCAATTTTACTGGCTACTGATCAAGTGTCTTGGGTTTGTTTTAGCACCACAGCCTCTCTCGCTCACCTGTCAGCGGACTCGGGTGTTTCACGGCACGTTGTTGCCATCTAAAAAATCACATATACCCACTGAACAAATAATGGCTCTTCAATCATTTGTGACTTGACACAGTGTAAAATGGCTCATTAATGGCTTAATGAATCATGCTATAAACCCCTAGCCATCCCTCAACTCATTCCTTAGTGCCTGTCACTTTTACTGATCCTTGCACCTGGCTCTTGATATACAGTCCCAATCTAATTGTGCTCAGACTAAATTTTATGGTGTTTGAAGGGAGAGGCATTTATTAGGGCTGTTTGGGTCTTTGGTCATATGACGCTCCATCATCATGTTGTAGATGGAATTGAGCTTTTGCCTGTTAAAAGTAATGGCAGAGGATGTGGAGGAAGGGGATTAAAGTGAATGGGGAAAACTAGTTTTGACTAAAATGGAGAATAAATATGACGTGCCGTCTAGAGAATAAATATGACATGCCATAACCAAGCAGGGGTTTGTCTCTAAGGGTCGTTGGCTAACATCCATCGCAATCTTGGTTGGTAGAACCGTTGCTCAAGGATTTGGTATTTCTAGAAAGGGTATTCTGCAAAGCTTAATCTCAAACACGGTCAGGAAGTTTGTTGTTGGAATGACAGCACTAGAGCAGTAGTTAGGTTCATGGATATTTGCTGTTGTGAACATTTTAATTTCAAATGTTTGACAAGATTGACCCTCTATATGCCTGTGATAGAGCACAGAGCATGGTGCACTGTGTTACAGTGCTTACCTGAACACCCCTCCACTGAGTATTTCACTTATCATTACATTTTAAATGCACATTTGCAGTGCAGCAGGTGTAACATCAAAGATTGCTACGGCGATTAGACATAATTGCATTTACTTTACTATGCACTACATGGTCAATAGCAATTGCATAGTTAGCATACTCACTCACTGACATAGTGTACTAGCCTAGTGAATCAGTGGAATGTTGAATGTACCACATGAGCAGAGTCTGTAATAAGAAAATGTTACAACAATGGACACAAAAAACATTTTCTTACATTTATAAGTTAGCTGCAGTGTTCATTCACAATGATTACTATGTATGATTTAGCTCCATAGATACCCTGTAAATGTAAATGTGTGGTACGATGTAACTCCACAGAATCTGAAGTCATGCATCAGTTGAGGGTACAAATGAGTTCTACACATTACATTTACAGAGCAGCTACTGTAGATGGTTGAACAACAGAACTTGTCGTTTCACTATACACTTTCTACTGCTGCGAGTAGGTCATTGTTTGAGTCAAGATTGCATTATTCTATAGTTGTTCACCAACGACAATGGTGTGTTTTCTAGAAATGCACCCCAGAACAGAGCAGAAAGGATTTAACCTCCAAGCTGAAGAAAAAGCTTTCTTAAGCATTTCCATTGTCTACCAAGGAAGCTATTTATTCTCTGAAAATTAATCTAAACCCTCTTAACATTTATCACAATTAGAGCTGTTTTTTTCTTTTGTTTGTTTGTTTTGATGTGCAAATATGTATGCAGCAGGAAATTACATTATTTTTTAATAAGGAATAAGCAATCAGTCAGAGGATTTGTCATTGACACAATGGGACAGATTTCGCTCACAGACCCAATCTCAACTAAACCTTGGAAAGTATTGACTAAAGAAATTGAAATTTTTCATGAACTGGCCTGTAAAGGAGAACTGCCCTTTCTGTTTTCTGAATAGCACCCACTACCACATAGTCAAATGGATAAGTCTATGGCTTACTTTTGTTCCAATTTGCCTATGGAAAATAAAATACATTAAAATAAAATACATTATCAGCGGGTGTAGTGAACCAGCAGTAAAAACGGGGCCCGCCCAGTGCGTATAGTAACCATTTTATTCAAATATCCAGCTGTGTGTACAAATGGTTAATTGAGGGTGGGAGGTGGATGAAGGGCCACAGTAAATGAGCTGATGTAATGGGTAAGCACTGAAACTCTATAGTGACTGTACATACATAGTCTGCATAAATCTGTGCACGAGCATAACAGAGATCATTTGAATAGTCATAGGATTATCCAGATATCCTCTTATCGGTGCACGAGCATAACAGAGATCATTTGAATAGTCATAGGACTATCCAGATATCCTCTTATCGGTGCACGAGCATAACAGAGATCATTTGAATAGTCATAGGATTATCCAGATATCCTCTTATCGGTGCACGAGCATAACAGAGATCATTTGAATAGTCATAGGACTATCCAGATATCCTCTTATCGGTGCACGAGCATAACAGAGATCATTTGAATAGTCATAGGATTATCCAGATATCCTCTTATCGGTGCACGAGCATAACAGAGATCATTTGAATAGTCATAGGATTATCCAGATATCCTCTTATCGGTGCACGAGCATAACAGAGATCATTTGAATAGTCATAGGATTATCCAGATATCCTCTTATCGGTGCACGAGCATAACAGAGATCATTTGAATAGTCATAGGATTATCCAGATATCCTCTTATCTGTGCACGAGCATAACAGAGATCATTTGAATAGTCATAGGATTATCCAGATATCCTCTTATCGGTGCACGAGCATAACAGAGATCATTTGAATAGTCATAGGATTATCCAGATATCCTCTTATCGGTGCACATCCCTGCTACTATCTGCTCTCAATTCTCACTCTTTTAATTTTTGAATGAATGTTTCATACATTTTTGTGTCAACAGAAAATGACTGCAAAGAAAATCATGGTAATTTCAAAAGTAAGACATTTCAAGACATTTGGGGTAGGCCCTATTCATTCATTCATTCATTCATTCACAATTGACAATTTTTTTATTAAGTGACTGCAGTATTCATTTTCATTTAAATCCTTTGCACAAGGTGAGGTAAACATCTCCTCACTCTTCCTCAGCATTAATAAACATGTGTCTATGTATGTATGATTGGGAAAAAAAAACTCTGGGGTCATCTGTAAAGCAATTAGATGCTTCCCTGGGGCTAGACATGAGTGGCAGGAAAAAGACACATTTACAGGGTCTCTCATCCTTTATTCATCTCTCTCACCATTGGGAGACTGCATGGGCCTTGATAAAGGCTTTAGACTTATAATGAATCTCATCCCCACCCCACCTGCAGCCCTAATAGGTAGAGTTTACCGTTGCCATCTACGAAAACTCGGAAGTAAGTAACCATGTCATGAAAGTGTTGTGTCATGTTGTCATCATCAATAATTGTCAATTATGTACTTGTCAGTCATTGAATAATATATGAATATGGCTTTATAATGTTTGAGGCTATATTGAGGCCATTATCACATTGTATAAGCTGTCATAATAAAAATAGACCGATGCTTCGATGATAAGGCATTTGACTCTTATATCATTAGAATGGTATCACCACTTTTCACTGGCTACATACTTATGGCATGTTATGGCATGTCAATATTATGTAGGACTCAAGGGGTTACTTCTGATGCTTAAACCTTAAGAAGAACTCATCAAACATGCCCTATAATTAACAGGCAGGTCTGTAGAGTAGATGCACATTGAGCACATAAACAGATACTATTGTAATTGCATTCATTGACTCATTGAATTTCCATTTCAGAATGCCACTCCTAATATTGCTGTTTAATATTAAATATTATTGTTGAAAACAATCTGCACCTTCATTCACTCAGTCCTCAGTTTTCATCTAAAAACACTGGATCATTAAACAATAACTCTGTGTTTGTGTGTGTGTGTGTGTGTGTGCATGCGTGCATCTGTCTGTCTGTCTGTCTGTCTATCTGTGGGTGTGTTTTGAAAGTTCACTCTTTTTATCTAAACTGCCACTGCCTCTGAGAAAGATATATAGCCAGGAATGAGCTGCTATCTCCAGTCATTTCTTTTTACCTAATGCAAACAAAACTGCAGCAAACATACAAGCACTGCAGGAGCCAAGTCCTCATCGCAAGTCTCTCCGTCAGTTCAGATGAGCACCACCGGCACACGACTCCGTCAGCATATGTGAAATCAGCCAACTGCTGCTTGCGGATGCCTTCAAGGAAGCAAGGCAGCACAGTATAAGGGAGGAGCAGTGAAAGGGAGGACCTTACGTTCTAGACTTTTCCTGTGCCTTCGCAGGCCTCGCCCTGACAGTTAGAACTGGCTAGAATAATGATGGCGAGGTTGCCCAACCATTTTATCCCTTCCGAAGGATTACACTAATCACGTGATTTGAGGTGCCTGACAGAAGACGGCTTAGACATGCACAGATGGGATTGCGATAATGATCCCAGCTGTGCTTTGCTTTACACCTCAAGGTGTTTTAAATTGACTTTGTGGCAGCCGAATGTGCTCGTGTACGTACATGTCGACTTCTGGTGACTATCGATCTCTCATGAGAGACCCTGAATCAAAACAAGACAATTAAAGTCTATCAAATCAATTTATTATATCATAATAAGCCATTCCTGGAAGGCTTTTCACAGTGAGATCCCTGGGAGTGTATACACTGTAGGTGTGTGCATTTGAGAGATGCTCATTTGAATCTATAGTAAATGGTAACACAGGTTCCACAATGCAAATACATTGTTGGTTTGTTTGTGCATGGAAGATATAAGAAAAAAATGTGCCATTACATCTCATAATGTTTCTTACTCTGAACTTTTATGGAATCTATGCAGGACTTGCTTCCTTTGCTTCCTACAGGGCAATTAACTTTCTGTTTACACTGTACACAGTAGGCTAGAAAATGACAGATTACTAGCCTACTACTACTTTTAATATAGTAGGCTATTTCTAATTGAACAACATAGCTAAAGTTATCTAACCAGTTACATCAGTTGCTTGATTAAGGTTAAGAACATTTTAAACCCTTTTCATGTTTGCTGGAGGGAGTGGCACACAACATTTTCACAAAGTTGGTCTACAATACCATGAGACAAGGTCCTGAACAATGAACCTGACAATAGACTATAGAAAAAAGCCATATTTGCCAATGATTGAACGTAAAGAGGAAGTTGATATGCCAGTACAAGCGAATCCAAAATGGAGTTGTGCATAGAGCCTATTGGCATTCATTTAGCTATGCATTGGTTAACAAAAATCATTGATTTTAATTGCAATGTTTTGCATATTTGCTTCAGTACCTACTATACTTTTCTCCTATACTTTTCAGTTTGTGCTTGTCTTGCAAATTCAGCATGGATTGTATATGTTATGGATCTGAGTAATGGCCTCACACTGCAAAGCAATGGTGCAATCCAACACTGGCATCAGTCCCTCCTCCCTCCAGTAAAGAAAGATATTACAGGGTTTTACATCACTGGTGCAGTGCTTTCTTAAGGCTTAATTAATTATTAATTAATTATTCAACCTCTGTAATTGCAGCAGAATTAATTTATAAACAACTAAAACAACAAGGTTTGTCATTGTTGCTGATGGATAACACTGTTTGACATACCCTTCACCTTGACTGAAATATAAAACATTTATAATGTTCCACAAGCTGTCTACTCAACAATTCTTTGGTCTTGTACTGTACTGAATGAAAATGACTTGTTCATACATGCTAAATGAAAAAGGTCACGTTTCGTCTAGACAGGGATGGTATATCTGTCATCCACGGTTATTTCCTAACAACACATTTTACCTGTTTTTTTCTGTTCGTATTCGGACAGAGGCTTTACAATACAGAGTAAAACATTATTATCATATACATATGTAATATTATTTTATAATTGTTATGTTAAACATGTGGCTTGTGATTTGGTCAATTATGAAGAAGTTTGATCTGAACAAATCTCAAGGTTTAAATAATGTCACAGAGAACACAAACAATGGCTACATTTAATTTACTTCACATTATGTATGTATGTATGCAAATTAATATTTGTATATGTACTGAATGTATGTTTAGATATGTTAGGTTATTGCACTGCACCTAACAGGCACAAGTCATTTTGCGTAATAAGATTTATGTGAAAGCTGTGAAATGTGAAAGCATCTTTTCATATGGGATATTTCTAAAGTCTTGTGGTACATTCAGTACTGTATTTTGCAGATTACTAATAGAATATCAATATTAAGAATTTGATAGTGTACATTGCAAAGCATGCATGTTCATAGCATATTGTAGGCCATGTCTTCATCAAAATGATTTGTGGCAGAAGCAATTTGGTTTAAATGCTACAAAGAATTTTTGAAAAAGTTCCAGTTTAAGTTGCTTCCAGGGCATCTTTTACTTTTTGTCTTGGTGAATGATATGTGGGCTGTAACAATAACTTTTTTTTATATCCTGATGGTTCTGGCCATATAATGTCAGATTGATTTGTCTTGTAATCAGCTAGCCCATAGAACTGGAGACACGCTCCAAAGGATCCATTACAGATCTGCAGATTACCTGTTAAAAAATAATAGCAAATGGTTAATTTAGCAATCAACAGACAAGTGTTTTGTTGAGGAAGAACTCAATTTCCTCTCAAAAATCCAAATACAATCTTGCCTCTCCATCCATAATCATACATACACGTAAACTCACAAGCCTGCTGACATACTACGTGGCTTAGTCAAGTCACACACATAGATGAATGGCAACACAAACCTGTAAAGATAGTCCATCTTCATGTGATTGTTATTATTCTGCGTTGATGTGATTGATGTCAGCAGTTGTCACGGTGCATCTTTATGAGCTCAGGGAGAGCCAAATAATGAGCTTGGGTTTATTGGTGATTCATCTTGGCACATTGATCATTTCCTAATTACAATAGTGCGTCAAGGGACTTCTACCATGGATATTTTTTTATTTTATCATTTTTATTATTTATTTATTTATGAAATGGCTATGAGCAATTTCCTTTTTCAGAATAACGAGTGCTGGTCAAAGAAGGATTGCCACAGCTTATAGAAAAATATGAATCTACTTGACCCTTATGGTTTAGAATACACAAGTAGCACAGTAAAACCATTTGATTTATTACAACACAAGATTTCACATTGCACAGTGCACAGTGCACAATACAAAAAGACAACACATAGATACTCGTGTGGGAAGCACAGGAAGATTCCTGCTGTGCATATTTGAAGTACCCACAGCTTCCACAGTTTCATGACACTTTTCACTTTTCGATGTGTTTTGGTTACTAACACGACTGAGAGAGATCATGGGAGTGAAATGAAGCACGCTCCATTAAACCCCACCGAGAAATCCAACAGGAAATGAGAGTGCGTCCAGAAAGCACATAGTATAAATCAGTTGATGTTTGGAAAGGAACCGTCGTGATTCGCACAGTAGAGGGAATTCTCTGACATCCCTCCAACGGCATTACTTATCCTTTCCAAATACTGACTTAGGAGGTACGTCGACCTTGACAATGTTAATTCTGAGCATAAAAACATGTGTCCCTCGTGGCACATAAATATCCCATTAAGGCACAAGTTTCCTCATTATGAGTCTCACATGTATCGGTCTCAAGACTCCCCCATGTGTTATACTCCACTGGAGGATGAACGGAAATTTACTGCATAAAGAAGCAAATTTCCTTCAGCAACCTTGACCTTCCTACAGTATGTTTCCTTGCCACTAAACAGACTTGTATAAATACAGCTTTTTCTTACTGTAGACAAAGCTCCAAGTGTGTAATTCAATGTCTTCAATTCTAATTAATGTGCACATGTGTTAATGTATTATTTAAAAGAGATTGACTTGATTATTCATCTATTTCAGTAAGGACTCATTTTTAAGGGAAATACTACTTGCTTTCAGAGACATTTCTAAAGATGCATTTCCAGTGGGATCTCTACCATCTCTGGGTTGTGTGAATAGCATTACTCTTTTGATTTGGGTGCATATACCTTAAATTTTAAATGTTCATGTCAAGTCAAAGCTGATACTTTATTCAAGCCTGTCTTAAATGTTGCATTTACAAGCATCAGTAACTTTACAGTGAGGAAATAAAGCTGTAGGCCTATAAGAGCATTGCAGTCCTGCTAACCAAATCTCTGGGCCATCTCTGGGCCAGTAACTCAATTCTATCTGAGTTATGAAATCAGTGGGCAGAAAACTCAGTTGACCACTGATCTAGGACATTTCCTGGCATGGCTGTATATGCACGTCCAGAGGCACGCCCGCTAGGTGTACCAGCTGGCTAGCAGGAGCTGTGCATGGACTCAGCCATGCTTGTAACACGTTATCCTCCCGGCCAGAAAATTGGCACTCATTCAGTGGAAAGGGCACTACACCAGTAACTGTCAGTGACTCCTAATCAACGAAACTTTGCCATGGACTTTTGCAAATTTTGCCATAGGCTTGTGATGTGATTCAGGTAGCATAAAGCTTTGGTAATAGGCAAAAGTTGCTGTAATGTGCGTTTTGTTTTTTGCTGCTGAGTACAGTGGTTGCCCCATGGGCGATGGGTTTGGCCTGGGGATTAATCCTCATTATCTCTGAGTGTTCACTGTCGCATGTTAGCGTTGGTCTGTCAGTTCACCTCAGCAACCACTGAGGGAGGGACATTAATTCTATGATGCCCCTGTCGTCCTCGGGCCACACGTGGCAGTATTGTAGCAAAGGAGGCAGATAACTTTATCATTTACCTCAATTATTGCAGAAATTTGTCAGCATGCAGCAGGGCAGGGCAACACCGGGCCATAAATCAAGCCAGCATGAATGAATCCCTCAGGAGACCCATTTTCCTTTGGTGGTAAACAGATCCCTGCTGAAATATAGAGATTCATTTTGGATTTATAGCCAAATCTGCCTGAAGCAGCAAACATGTATCCCATTCAAGCGTCTTCCTACCCTGCATGATGCCTGGCTCTCTGTGTCTTGTCCTTATGAAGATAAATAGAAAGATGTGCAAGATATCCGAACTTTTGTATCATTTGGAAAGGAAACTTACAAATACATCCAGTCCCACCAGAAAACATTGATATAAATATAATCATTGAGTGGCCGGACTATCACTGCAGTTCTTTTTACTACAGGTTGTTTGACTATCACAAAGGATTTCAACATTTACGATGCAGGTCATACGCAATGAATTAACCTAAATGGGGTGAACGGTTGTAAGACAGAAACACAAGTGGTAACATGGCCAAGACACTAAACCGTGTTCACACTTCAAATGCCATTGCTAATTAAAATGAAACTGAGGAACTTAAAGCTGCAAAACGATGCATTCCCAGGACATGCCATACAAATAGCCCTTCTTCCCAAATCAATACGACTCTTATTTAACAAGTTAAAGCCCTGTTAGAGGATTTAGCTTGTAATAGCAGTGGTAACTCTTTGACAGCTCCTGGTGGGTTCACTTGTAATAATGAGTCCAGGGAATTCACTAGAAGGGCAAGGTATTTACTTGGTTGAGAGGCAGCGGCCATCTCCCCAGTAAACAGCTCTGAACCCTGAAAAGCGTGTAATGAGTTGACAGGTGCAATGTTTACGCCTCAGTTGCCACTCAAGTTGGACGGCTCGCGCTCACTTCTATGTCCCTTGGCCTTCATGCTACTGGGTCAGGCGCTGACCTTCAAACATATGCAGCATACACTGAAAAGGTTATTTTCCTTATTTCCCAGTGATATTTTCCTTGGATATGATGTGGACAGGCTGGAATGGGGCATATAGCAGAAGCCAATTTAATGTCTGCCAAGACTGTCTGCCTCTGATGATAATGCAATTGCAATTGTGTGTCTGAGATGGCAGGTTCATGCTAGATCTCAAATATAAGCATAGTTAGCCAACGGAAAAAAAGGTTGGTCATTTTAAGAAGTTAATTCACCTTTGTTGGGACTGCAGATTTATTTTGAGTACAGTATATTTTACAAAATACACAGGGTAGGGTACAGTCATGCATGGGTCGTTTATGACCAGAGAGATTTCATAACAAACATTCCCGCTTCACGGGTCACTTAAAAAATAAACACCAACTGGTGTGAAAGCTTCTGGAGTCTCCCTTTCTGCAGATGCATTACTGGTCTCACTGTGTTGCCACAAGATTGTTTGCACCCCCAGAGTCTGTGGCCAGTGAGTGGGCTGATACTCCTCATTAAGTGACTGACCTTTCCGGAAATTGCCCGAGCTCTCTTCACATCCTGCTGATTGCCTCTGTTACAGAGACTCATGATTAAATCTCCTGGCAGCACTTGTGTTCCAGAGAGGGCTTCTTCTAATGTCTCTTGCAACACACTTACAGGAAATGTAGGTATATGACAACTTAGAATGTAAGGCTGTTGTTTTTTTGTCTGTTGTTTTGCTTTGTTTTGTTTTGTTTTAATTGTTTACCTTAATGATGAAAGTGAAACTCGGAAGCACATTGTGGGAGAGTTTGGTGTTAATATCTGGAACTTACTGCAAATGTAGGGAGGACCACTCCCTGCTCCGAATGCTCAGTCATTGTTCTTGACTTGTTGCTGTTGTTTTGCTCTCCATTCAGAATATTCTGCTATTGTTCTGATTTTTTTTGTATGTTTAGTGTTTAACCTTACTGATGAAAGTGAACCACAGAAACACATTGTGGAAAAGTTTGGTGTAAATCTCTGGAGATCCCTCTCGCTTTGTCCTCTATATATTGGAGATTACAGTGTATTCTTTATACTGTGCATCCTAATGTAATGTTTGTTTGTTATCTTTGTTTGTTTATGGATTAAGTGAAACAATCAATGGGAGGCTCAATGGCACAGTCAATCTCATATGGAAACAAAGTGGGAGAAAGGTGTCATCAGCTGATGAACCTTTAGGGAGCAATCTTGTACTTCTGACAGCATGGAAATGTTATTATGTTGTTTCATTTGCTTGGTTTATTATGCCGCACTGTAACTGTCCCAAAAGGTAGGCCATCGTTTCAAGGATGAGCTGTAGCCATATCTCAACATTTCAAGGTAGAGCCATTCAAAAAGTAATTGAGTTTTAACGAATGCAATTACTCACAGTTGACAAATTAATTAGTGAATTTGGGAGAACTACCAAAAGTGAATGTTTAGTAAAAAGTATGGTTTTGTGTTTGCATTTGCCATAGCGGTATAGCTCTAGCCTCTTGGCTGCTACACGTGTCTGATCTTGCACCGTTTTAATTATGATATATTTGAGGACAGATTGTTATTGTCAGACACATGCCAGGATGTTTGCCTACCGGTATTTCTTTTTTACTTCAATTTTTTAATAAAATAATAAATTTAACAAAAAACCTCCCCATGATCTCTTCATCAGGCTGTCTCATAAATATGGATCTCAGTCTCTGCCCTGATTCTCAAAAGTCAGTTCATGGCTCATGCAACATTTCACCCAGCCACCTCAAGCCCAGGCTGAACGAATTTGCACTCAGAACACAACATAACACACAAAAATAAGAGATAAGCTGATGATTTATTTCACTTTATGTACAGTCGGTGTTATTGGTGTACTTGTCAATAATATGAAAGAAACATGACATAAAGTAGATGTATAAAATAGCTGAGTTTCCATCCAACTTTTTATTGCACATGTTGATCATTGCAATAAGAAATCCTAAATGGGAACCCTTGAAATTTCCCATTTAATCTTCTAATGTGCATACAAATTTGATTCGCTAGAGAGGTTGGATTAACTCTCGATTAGCATAAGGTTTATCACGATTAAAGTTAAAACAGTTTATCCACATTCACATTCCCATTTCTACCTCCATAAGCGTTGCCCTGACAACCTTACGTTTTGATCCCACAGCACTCTTTCCTTGTTTAGCAGAATGTCCATTTTTAACTTGCATAACACTGGATGGAAACACACAAAGTTATATTCATTAGCCGAATTCCATGAATGCACATACAATATATGGATGAGCTGAATAGAACCCCAGCAAACGTGGCATAAAGTACAGTAGATGCTGTTATGTCTTTATTCCCATTACTCACCTTATTAGACCAGTAAAGTTGGGCGCCATTTGCACACACACATCTATATTAGTTAGGGCATCAGTCCAGTTTGTCGCGTGGCTATCATGTCATTTTTACATTACTTCCATTACATTACATTACATTACATTACATTTGGTTCTGAATTACATTACATTACATTCCATTAGTGTCTGAATTGCTTCCACCCTACACAGAGATCTAATGTGTGTATGATTCTAGCCTGTACTGGGTGCATATCTTTCTAAGGGGGTTGTTTGTCTGATGATGACTGCCTAAAATCGTGCCCAGGCATGTCTGTGCAGACATATGGTGGTATTCCATAACCTTTGGGGAGCTCTAAAGGCAGCTTTAAAAGTGCAATCTAATCCTGCTCTAATTGGCCAGACCCAAATGCAGTTCATGAGCTGATGAGCCTTGGTTACTTTCACATTAATCATACTTTACTAACCACAGTCTCTTATTTTCATCTCTTCACTTTCTGTGAGGAAGGCAGTTCAAACGAGATATGACAAGAATGAAAAAAAAAAGAAAAGAGAATAATGGGGTTGTAGAGAGAAATCACAACTGACAAGGTAGGTTTTATTCATTAAAGAAAATATATACTATGTGAGATCATGAACCAAAAGTGACTCCAGTTTTCAGTCTACCAAGTACTAAACTGGATGCACAGAGCTGATCAGATGTTAGTTCAGATGCAATGCAGGATGCATTGGTGGTGCAGTTAAAATAATTGCTTGTGTTATTGTAAGCACTCTGAGCTGTCTGTAAAATTGACAAATTTTAAAATGATGCTTGCTGCATGTAATAACATAAAGGTAATGCAATTTAGTACGGTCAAATGAAACTTCTACTGCTATTGTAGTCTGCAGGGTATGTGTGTCCAATGCAATTAATAGAGCAGGACAGATCCTTTATTGCCTTTGCAGGGAATTAGCCATGCTTATGTGAGTATGGTGATATTCACTTTCTGTTTATTCCAAGGGTACACCTTCAAATGCACTGCAAAGGACAATGCGTAACTTAATTGAATCTGCACTGTATTGACAGTGGGGGGAAAACAGACATGTCAAAGAGCTGATGAACTGATGAATATATTTTTTTTCCATCTGGCAACAGCTGTGCTGATGGAAGCTGTGTGTGCTTTGAAGGCAATGATTACAGAATACACAATTCTTTGTTTGTGTAGTTGCATGAACTTATTTAATGAAATTAGTGTGAAATTGATTGATCAAAACACTTCACCACAATCACCACCCCATTAATAATCACACAAAGCACTCATGTCATTTAATCATTGTTTTGTCTAAGAATTCCACAATTAGTGTATTTTATTGATCTGTTAAAAAAGATTTCACTCTGGAAAATGGAACAAATTCAGTGTGTAATTGTTTTTGAAAGCCTATTAGAGTAGCGTGAAGCCATTTCAATTGGCTAATGATTTCTTCATCAGACTTGTTCATCATGGTCATATACTTAAACCAATCATTGTTTTGTCTGAATGAACTTGCTCATTTAGCCTAGTTTAGGTCTTACGTTATTATTACATTTTTAGAAGATACAGAATGTTCATTTCAGGATGAAAAGCACCGCAGCAAGTCAGTATACATTCGATAAAAACAAAATGAACATTTAACACAAGGAAGTAATTAGCTGACCCTTGAACTATGCAGCACATGATTAAATTAGCAAAAGCTTAAATGAAATGTGTTTTTTTATATGTATAAGATCGGTCCCATAGAGGCCAAACATCAATCCATAACCATCAACATCTTTTTTTTTTTTACATTTTGTTTTCCAGGTACCGGTAATTCAAGTGCAATTGTAATTGGGTTATTGCTATTTAATTTATCTTTACTCAATCAAGACAGCAAATAGGCAATTTTATTGATATTACCTGAGATACACAATGAAACCTGACTTATTCATGTTTTAAATGGAGATAATTGAGATATAGCATTTTGGAACCTAACTCTTCATCTGACTACGTATTCCTTACCTGTGTTGTACCTTATAGGGACACTAATCCATATTCAGCTTCAGGTCAGAGTGCACATCAGAACATCACATGGTGCTGTCCAAGATCCATCCAACCCTTGAGGTCCTCAACTCCAGCTGACCCCTGTGCTGTCCCTTTGGTACTGGCAGTAGCCAAGCATATTATATTTTCATGGGGATCATGTCTTTCTGATAAATATGCATGTTTCTTTCAAGCACTGCTATTATTGCTGTTGGGTGAATTTTAAAAGAAGGTAACAATGACCAAAATGTATTCATACAATGTAGTACTGGATGTTTTATGTTGGCTGTTAACAGAGAAACTGAAGTGAGAAATGCATCAGAAAAGTGCAGTTCAGAGAGCAGTTCTGGGAAATATTCACTCACTTATGCTTTGCTGCACTAACATTCTATTATCAAGGGTAAGGATCTAATGATAATTACAACTGATTACGCACATTTACTTTTGCCCTTTAGAAATTGAAATAATTACAGTCACTATGTTCATTCAGCCACACGGTTCATGTAGATTTGTGAGTTTGAGTCAGAGAAATGGAGAAATATTTTCCATTTAATACCTATGATGTCATTCTAAGTAAGCTAATTTGATATTTCATATTTATTGCAGAGCAGATCTGCTGCTCCACATTAGAATTTACTTTAAATTCTGATTAAAAGTAATACCTTTAATCTGTTCTTCAACTAGTAAACTGTCACCAAGGTTTCTTACCTAATTCAGTCTTTGATTACAGTGTATCATTACAATATGTCATTACTGTCTCATTCAGTAATAGATGTAAATATGCTGAACTGCAGCCATAAATTCTTTTAAACATTAAAGGCATCGCTCACTCTGGAAAATGTTCCAGAGAAAAACACCCGATAAACATGAAGGTGGTAGCATATATATATGGCATGCCTTTCTGTTAAAGTGGCAAGTTTGCTCCCTGTAGAACATAGTTTGGGAACAGTGTACAACGCACTTACACTCTACCTCTGGAAAAGTCATACTTTGAAGGCAGATGTTAACCACACATGAGTTAGAATAGAGGACCTGCACAGATTTTCTTGGAATGTTCTCTGTGACAAGCTGAAGTTACACTTGCAAGTGTACTGTCAGTAATACACAATTGTAGATTTCAAAGTGATTTGGCACCCCTGAGATCTTCAGTGTATTGACATATGAGAAGCTGAATTTACTACATACCTCCATGTTAAGGGAATTCATGAAAATAAAACAAAAATCTCACAAAAAAAGTTTTGAGAAAGCCTGCTCACCACTGTTTTGGGGATTTCACATTCACTATGTGATTGCAGCTTTGACACACAAACCCACAGCTTGTATGCCCTGCCAGAGGTGTGGACTCGAGTCACATGACTTGGACTCGAGTCAGACTCAGTCATGATTTTCATGACTTCAGACTCGACTTGACAAAATTAGAAATTACTTGTAACTCGACTTGGACTTCCATGCTATTGACTCGAGACTCAACTCTGACTTTGCCCCTTTGACTTGTAATGACTTGACTTGTAAAATTGTATAAAAACAACTATTTTCTGCCCATACCAACTTCAGCAGCCTCAAGTTCATCATTAACGTTACACCTGCATTGCAACGTTATTTTGCATGGAATGCAGGTCTCTTATCTATTGTGAGAAGGGATGAACATCACTGAACATGCCATTTTCCGTCTGACTTGGATCATGTGATATTGTGATGGATCCTCTGATCCCTTTGATGTGGTTCGATTGGTTCGATATAGCCTAAACAATTTAATTTGCTCCATGAAGCTAACCAAAACGATCAATAAATCATCATCAATGACTGATGGCATTTCAAGCTTACACCCATATCAGCGTTGTGTTTTGCAACATTAAATATCAAGCTTTCATTTGCGGTTTTCTATCGCTCATTTGCACGTCAGTGGGGGCCGTATATTCTGTACTGGAGCATGTGCTTGCTGCTGAGAAGGTCTCACGCACAGAGGTTAGAAGGAGGATGGCTTTGCATTTTCTACCAAAATACTTTAAAGGTGTGTATTTTTGTAGTTTAAAAATACTGCCAAATATTCTTGGTAAAACCAATAGCAGAGGTGAACAAAGTAGCCTACACAATTCCTTTACTTAAATGAAAGTACAGATACACCTTGTCAAATATTACTCCAATACAAGTGAAAGTTGCAAATGTAGCCAGTTCACCTTGTTTCTGTCTTTTCCCCATGTCTCCCTGTTTTCCCTACATGTCCCACACTGGCCTGCTCCCGCTAACTAGGGGGGCGTGGTGATTAGTTACACTACACACCGGAGTTCGTTCGCACTGATTACTGGCCGGACAGTATAAAACCACCCAGGTACGAAGAAGCGTTGTAAGCTCTGCCTGTTTAACACCCTAGCGTGGCGGATTCAGTCATCAGGTATGTTGCAATACTCCCGTTTGCTGTCAGACTAATAACATGGTTTAATCAATGTTTGTCTTCACCTGTAGCTTCGTGGTCACCGGCTAGTCTACTCCTGCTGCCCGTGTGTTAGACACCATCCCTTATTCATTCTACAGGTATGCGCCTATGTTTGTCTTAAATCTCTCGTAGTTTATTTTCTGTTTTGAGTCGTAACACTTTCTCTTGTACCTGTAGCTGAACGTGGGTGAGTGCTCCCCATACGGCGCTTTGTGCACTAATCGTAGTTACGAACATAGGTATGTACGATGCTTGCTTGCTTGCTTGTTCAATGTCTTTTCTGTCCTGTCCAGGTAGCGCGGCCTTTTCCATCTACGCGGGGTGCATAGCGTGGGTCGTGCTGCTGTCTTGTCTGTAGTTATTTTATTTTGGTGTAGCCTAATTGTGTGCGGTTTTTCAAGTACGTTCTGTGTCTTTCTTTTTGTGGGCATTAATTTAGTGTCTACGTCTGCCTGTTTTTGGGTTTATTTGGCGTTTATGTCAGCCTGCATGTTGCTTGCCGCATTAGTAGAGAGGAACGGGGCATAAGTGGCATATGCTTCATCCTGGTAACTGCTTAGGTTCTGTCTGGTGCTGGCTGTCATTTGCGTGTGTTTTGTATTTCTTTTGTCCTGGTGTGCCTGCATAATCTACCATAACGTCTGTATTGGCTGACTGTATTTTTGCCCCCCCCCCCCCCCCCCCCTTGTGGTGCTGTTTTATTTTGTTTGTTTGGCAGATGTGGGGCCCTCTTTGAGGGAGGCTAGTCACCTGGTGGTGGGACCCTGTAGCTGCACATTTGTGGTGTCATTGTTGCTTGTGGTGGGCTGCTGTGTCACTGGTAAGTCACTTTCTTGCAGTGTGTATGCACGTGTGATGGCTGGAACTTAGACTAACTGGAGGTGTGTTCTGTCTCCCTCAGGTAAGCCCCCATCTCACACTCCCCCCCCCCCCCCCCCCCACTTTGGTTATTTAATAATTGATTTGACTGGAATTCACGTTGTCTGCTTGGTGCTTTCGGACCTGTGTCAAACCTTCCTTAGCAAATTATCTTAAAGAAGTCCCAGGGTACTAAGCCCAGGGTGGTGTAGTCGGGCTACTGGGAGTGGCTTATAGCCTCTCTTTCCCTCCTTACTGCTCTGGTCACACAAAGTCAAAATGTTAATTGAGTTGAAGTAGAGAACTACTGTTTTTAAAAAATATTCAAAAATCAAAAGCACAACCATTTTTCCTTTTTAATGTAATATTTTTTTATACACAATAATAAGATGTAAATCCTTTGGATGGTCACTAGGTCGTCACTAGCACTGTGTAATCATTCACATGAGTGCATTCACACTGATTATTTTGACAACAAAGTGCGCTGCAAGTAGGCTATACGGATGGTGCACTCATAATGGTAAACAAATGGAGCGCTGGACACTCTTCGCCCTTAATGATCGCATGACCATGATAGAACACTTTGTTTAATTACTAATGGTCTAAAAAATTAGCCTGCATCGGTCCTCTTTCTTCAAATCCCCATGCGGCACTGTTATTATAGTAGGCCTATTGGTATAACAAATTACTAGACATTTTTATATTGTAAAAAAGGGGCGGGGGCATACATAGCCTCAGCAACATGTGGTGTTGGCTGCACTGCATTCTAAGCCATTCTAACATTTTGAATGACAAAAAAGCTATGGGGTGTGTAACATAGAATGGCTTAGAATGCAGTGCAGCCAGCAACATATTTGGGGACATTGAGCACAAGGCTCCAGGGCCCACTTCCCCGAAAGCATCTTAAGCCTAAGAGCGTCGTAAAGTCCCTCTTACGAACGTCTAAAGATTTGCCTACTGTTTCCCGAAAGCATCGTAGCTTAAGAGCATCGTAGCTTAAGAGCATCGTGAAAACACTCGTAGATCTACAAGTGCTCCAGAGTACTCGTTACCGGCTAAGAGCGTCTTAACAGTACTTCTCACTGAGGTCACCAACAGGACATACAGATGAATTACAACTTAGAATACATAATCCAATTTACGTTCCCATTCTTTATTGTGTTTACCTGTGATGAATCAGATTTTAGCGTGCAAAATAGCCTACATTTTAATGGTCATAATGTGATGAAAAGCGGACAAAAATGCAATCAAGTTATGAAACGAGACGTTGCCAGAATAGTTTGACATTATCTTTGCTAAGTGAATATTTTATTAGCCTATGAGGTAAAAAGCAGAGAAAGCAACATGTGGTTTAGTCTGTAGCCTACTGCATCAAAAGCTAAGCCTACACATTTCCTCTTTCTTACTCGACTTCTTTCTTATCTTCAAACGTGTTCTTAAGTGGCACCGCGAAAAAATATTGCATGGTGCAACAATCTAATCTTAAAATAATTACAATTATGTCTCTGTGTGGTATATAACCTACTTGGGATGCTTACATGCAGATGTCAAAGTGTTTCTATTTTCGTATTGATGTGAATTAATGTGTAGATCTGAAGTTTAAATGGTAGGCCTATAGCTGTGACGTGCAGTCACCTGACATCACCGTCAAATCAGAGGATATCAGAACTATTAACGTGGACAGCTCCCCTTAAGAGCATCTTAAAGGCTTCTACATACCTGACGCACCCGACCGGTAGCGCGACAATGTGACGTCAAAATGACGTAGATCTCTCTGGCGCGCCAGGGTTTTGGCCGTGTAGCGCGAGGTAGCGCACCACTCATTTTTTTTCAGACGAGCGCGACAAGGCGGAAACAGGAAGATGGACTAGTTCGAGGGCAAGAGTTGCAGTGTTTTGTTACAGTCGTGAATTTTTAATAGTTTGCTGGATAAGTTAACAAAGTTACCAGTGAGAGTTGCAACACATGGAATTAAGAGGAAAGAATAGAAACGATTTATTTTCAAACAAAAGGCCTGAACAAAATCTCTTTCCACTTCAGGAAATTACACAAACTCAGCCAGCTGCTAGCTAGCTAGCTAACTAAACTGTTTAAATTATTAAAATTCCCCTCGGGATGACTAAAGTACCTATCTATATATCCATCTATCTATCTACCAGTGCACACACCTTGGAAACTACATGATAATGATGATGGTAGTTGTGAATAGTAGCAACCAAAGAGCAGTGCATGCGCGTTCACGCTACGAGTATGTTCGGGAAACAGTCGGAAAAATCAAACGAACGATCGTAAGATGAATCGTAGAAAACCCTCTCAAGAGCGTGTCTCCGTCGTTATCGGGGAAGTGGGCTCAGGCATCTTGGAGGAAAATGCACTGTAGGTTTAGTTCTTGACTTGTTAGGACCAGTTGGGGCATGTGTCATGTCTCTGTTGCTGAGATTTCGATCGTCAAAAGGTCAGAATCGCCAAGCATCTTGTAGGGGCTGTTTTTAAATAGTAGCCTAGAGATTGTGCTGTGGCGAGTGAGACAAGGTAGGCTATGTGTTGCGTGATATCTCTGCACCCAAGTAGCAGTGCTTCGCCCCAATATACTGTAGTCTCAAGTCAATATATCTGCCTAAATCGCCTCGTCTTCTTAATCGACATTGCCAGTTGTAGCCTACTCGTTGTGAATACCAGGCCACAAGTAATTAGGGATTTTTTTTTTATTGGCTCACTTTGCTGACACTAACAATGCAACGAGAGATTCCATTCACTGAGCTATCAGACAATGCATGTAAAGGACCGTTCGTTATTTATAAACGGGGTCACCGGAGGGATTATGAGTGCTTCAATCAAAAGTTGCATGACTCTCCGCTGTCTACAAGTACATTTTCAACGACCCTCCAGCAGTGTTTTCATAAAAGACATGAACCTCCCCGGTCAATTGTCGGTACCTTACGCCCACGTTATAAAGCGCTATGAAATCACATCGACGTAAACTATCGTTCTAAACTCACCCTCTGCTTTCTGATCTTACACATCACACTTCACCAAGATGGTGGCCATTTCAGTAGATTTATTCACTAACATTGTTGTGGAAACACAATAAGCATGGACACTAAATGCACACTTCCTGCAACTGCATTAGCCTAGGCTACTTGAAATAAGTTACTCCTCTAGTAAGTAGGCCTATTCACATGAAATAAAACATTGAAACAATTCAACAAAGCTCACTGGGTAATAACAAATTCAACAAATGAACTTGTTGCTATGGACTCGTCACTAGGTTTCCTCATGCATTGTAAAGCTGCCGAAGCTGAACATTATCCAAAACTCAATTTCTCAGACGAGCGTCAATTTGGGAGCATGCTACACTCCTTACTTCTCAAATGACTTGAAAAGGCCGTTTGCACAATTTCACAAATAATCACAGGGACCGAAAAATACCTAACATGCCAACTTTTTCCGGGTTTTAACTTTTCCCCGCTGTCTTGCCGTTTTAATATTTTCCCGTAGAATATCCCATATTACTGTAATACTCTCATAACATTAGTCCTGCATTCTGGCCTGTTTCTGTGTTGTCCTGTTGTTACCCCTTGCCCTTCCAGAGAAACGGATGTATTCAAATCATCGTTTTGCTTGCTTGAATGCGAACTCGGAGTGATGTTAACCTACAGTAGGCCTTAAATTAACGACGTGGTAACGACTATGTCTAGCCTACGTGCGCACCTGCCAGGCTAAGAGCCAAAGAAATCCCCCTGTATCTTCACTCCAAGTTGGCCTACCATAACTTACCAACTCTACACTGTAGACCATAAACTGGCTATTTATATGACCAATGTATTTGTTCACTTTATGAAGCAGAATTACGCACTGCTACTTGGAACGTAACACATTTTTGTTGGAGAGAGAATGGCCGCGATTAACAAATTGCACTTGTTGCTGGTTATCAATAAATAGGGCCTACTATATTTTTTTGCAAACAATAAAAACAGAAAGGATGGAGCTCAGCAAAGCTAGAGATGGGCAGGAACAAGGTCAATTGGTAGAAATGTCAAAACGTTAGGAGCTGGATGTGTGGATGAATGAAGCACAAGTATGCTAGCCCTAGCAGCTAGGGGCGCGTCTAGATTAACTAGGCTACAAGTATGCTTTATAAGCATGCACACTGTTTAAAGTTAGGCTAGGCTACACGGTAAACTACAGGTAAACCAAAGTTAAATTTAGCTTTTATAGGGCTGGATAAAGTTGACCAAATGGATATAGGCCGTTAGGCGTGAATAAAGTAGACTACTTTGTTGCTCCAACCTTCCAATGTTAATGGGGAGGGATGTTGACATTTTCCGTATTTTGCGTGAGAAACCCGGGAAATCTCCCTTATTTTCCATTGTTCAATGTTGACAGAGCTATGGAACGAAAGAGAACGTTATATGGCGACAGAAATCAACAATCAAAAAAGCCACTTTGATTTTTTGCTGTTTTCATTAATACAAAAGATGGGTGACCCCCCCCCCCCCCCCCTCCTAGACAAAAAAAAGTTAGGTGACCCTCCCCTCAACAAAGAATGAAAAGACATGACCCTCCCCTATTTTCCTCCGGTGGCCCCGTTTATAAATAACGAACGGTCCCTAAGGAGACAAAAATGCTTTTGCTCACTTATCTAACTCTAGGGGAGACGGTGAATAGGCTAAACCAATTCCACACCACATACATATCGCATACATATCACATACTGTACATATTCCATACCACATACATATCGCACGTTCGACTTATCGAACTCTGGGAAACACGGTGAATGAGCTAAAGTCCCAAAAAGTCGGTGTGTTCCTTTAAAGTTGCTTCATTAGCATGAAAGTCGGGACATAGTAGGCTATTACATAGTGATTAGAATAAAAAATCCTGTATTCACTCTTACTTTTCCTCAGTAAGAGAACAAAGGATAGCATATTTTGTTTGTCTTTGGGCTTGTGCTTATATACTGAGCCCCTAAGGGCGTGAGCAAAAAAAATCTAAAGTTTAGTTTCATGAGCTCACGCGAAACTTTCATTTGCTCATGCAAAACTTTCATGTGCGCACATAAAACTAAACTTTAGATTTTATTTTGCTCATGTCGCTCCTTACTTATGTAAGGGATAATGTATAGAACGCCGGTCATTATTGGGGAAACTAGATGTACCGCAGAGCGGTACCAAATATGACCGCCGCCCAGTCCAGCACATTTTTTCCACAAAAAGAAATCACGCTGAATGGCCTATATGATTCTAACTGTCTCACTAAATTGCATTATTCACACTCAATTCTCACTGGTATCTGCTAGACAACAAGTACCAAAACATGATTAGTTCATAGATTTCACATGTAAAATTCATTTTATACAACCCCACCTCCATCTTGCCTGTTCATAATTCTGAGAAATTCTTGATTGTTTGTGTTTGTGTGTGTGTGTGTGTGTGTGTGTGTGTGTGCGTGCTTGTGTGTGTGCCTGCGTATGTGCCTGTGCATGCAAGCGTATATATGTCTACTGTGTGAGTATGTGTCATACGTATGATTACTGTGAATGTATGTGTGTGTGTATCTATGAAATGGGTTGACATGACCCCTGGAGGCAAACATACGGAAAAAAATGGTCATCCTAGGCCCTACAGTTCTCAAGATATTCACAGAGAACTGTGTCTGTCCTACTCTCCTTTCGGGGGGTCCAGTCCAGCGGGGGGGCTACAGATCAAAACGAAAAATGATTCGATCCATGCTATCCATGTGGTGGTACATGCCCACCAAGTTTTGTGTACCCCGGTCTTTCAGTGCCCCGAGAATCCTTGTTGGTGTACGTCACTAAATGTACACATAAATTATTTTACTGTAAGGCCCCCCATGAACGAAAGTACACGAAACTTGGCATGCATTCGGAGGGTGTCATAATGATCCTACACTTTTAATTTCGTGCAGTTTTGACCTTGTCAGCCAGAGATATTGTGATGAAAACACCTAGTTTTTTGCTTTTTAATTTTTAACTAGGTGGCGCTATACATGAAATAAGTGGTAATGGGATGGGTTGACATGCCCCCTTAAGACCAACATACATACAAAAGGTGGACCTCCTAGGCCCCCTACGGTTCTCGAGATATTCACAGAAAACTGTCTCCGGCCACCTACAGGCCAGTTGGTGTATAGTAACATAAATTAATTTATTGTGTGGCCCCCCCATGAACTAATCATGTTTTGGTACTTGTTGTCTAGCAGATACCAGTGAGAATTGAGTGTGGATAATGCAATTTAGTGAGACAGTTAGAATCATATAGGCCTTTCGGCGTGATTTATTTTTGTCGAAAAAATGTGCTGGACTGGGCGGCGGTCATATTTTGTACCGCTCTGCGGTACATCTAGTTATACTGCTACTTGCCAAAACGAAAAAATTAACTCCACGATATGTCTCTTCACATTTACTTGTTACCGCTTCGTCGTGGCTTTTGCTGAGAAACAAATAGTTTGCAACACACAGCTGATCAACCGTCTGCTTTCACTTTTGAATGAAGTTCCAATCCAAGAAGTGACCGGACTACTTGCGGAGTGATATGATCAGCAGCACAAAACCCGTTGCCATTGACAGCGGTAATTATATGTTTGCAGTGGTAATTACATGAATTTATTTTACCGTAGAACGTTGGGAAATCCCGTTCAAGTCAATGGAGCATTCTACTAGCATTGTGAAGAGCCGTATAATATAAGTGTTCAAACTCTTTATGTCAAGTATGATATATCGATAAGAATGATATAGAAATATATAGAAAGCATGATTGATGACATATTAATATGCAATAATAAGATAGTGACTTGTTTAGGACTTGAAAAAATAAGGACTTGGACTTGGACTCGACTTGGCCTTGGTAATACTTGACTTGGACTTGCTTGGGACATATCTGTCTTGACTTGGGACTTCAGCGTTAAGACTTAAGACTTACTTGTGACTTGCCTAACTTGCCTAGTGACTTTGTCCCACCTCTGCCCTGTACTGTACGTTACTATGGATTTCAACCTTGTTGTGTAGAGAAACACATCTAAAGAATGCACAAAAATCTTGATCTTGAACTGCTGCTTGTTCAGCCAGGAATGCTGTTGGTTCTCCGACTGATTAAATTTCAAGTCACATAGCAAGGAGGCTGTTATTTATGGCCAGCTCATCGAAAGACCTGGGAGTTGGCAAAATATACCTATTTAGAGGATGAGCTCAACACAATGTCAAAACAAATGTCACAGGTTCAGCCCTTCAATGAAAGCCATACCCAGAGTCTCTGCACTCTCTGGACTTAATCTATTCACCAGATGCATCCATCTTCACAACTAGTTAGAGGAGACAGTTGTTGTTGTTTCCAGGACAGATTTACATAATGTCAGATTTTGTGTTAGTATAAGTCTACTGTCATATTAGGACTGACATTTTCTCTTCACAGAGCTAGGGGTTTTGCTTAATGCTTTAAAAGAGTGCCCTTCCTCTGGCCTATAGACTGCAGATGGAAGCAGAACAAGCCCACTTTGCTCATTTTCCTACTTAGTGAAATGAGAGGAGGGAGACAGCTGTCAAACCCGGTTGGAATCTGTGGCAGTTCACTGTGTTTAAGAACTGCCACTGCGTCAAACAGGAAGGTTTTCTGTGTGCTGTTGAGATCAACCGCACACAGAGTTCTGCTCACTGGGAGAGGCTGTGTGTGAATTTTACATGAGTGAAATGAATCAAATTGTTCACAGCATCTATTTCACTGACAAATATTACCCCATTAGCACACTAGGCATGTAAACATCATCCATCTTAATAGTGTTCCCCAGCCCTTTGCTTTTTTACATCATTATATGTCTTCATTTAGATAAAGGTAGGCTATGAGGTATTAACGACCATAAGATTTTTCTGCTCATTCCTCAATTGAGATTGAGAATGGGTCTGGGGACCTTTCATGCACTTTAGATTTCCATGAGGCGTAGCCAGCAGTGAAATAAACTGAAATTGGAACATTGAACCAAAGTCCATATTGGCGGCCATATTGCAACACACTTTGAGCACTTAGCAGTCATCTATTTCGGACAGAACTGCACGTGTGCAAGGCTTTACAACACTAACCTCGCTCCAGCCGCGAGATTACAACACATGATTGGTACGATGTATTCACAACACACCACATGATTGGCACAATGTGTTCACATCTCGACTTTTGGCCGTGGAAGGGGCAGGATATGTGCAGACAACTGCCATATTGATGTTATAAACTAACTCCATACATTCTGATTGAGCTTTTACCGACACTCTTTCAGAAGTACAGCAAACGTTTACTCAATTCCAAATAAAATACATGTCCATATAGTGTAACACTGATACCATCAGCAAAACCATTGTTGTGTTGAACAGCACTGTTAACTGTACTCCTCTGTTTGTCATCATATAAAGCCCGCCCATACTGGATAAGCAGTTATGATTGGTTCCTGGGTTTTTGGTGATTCGGAAATAGGCTTCAATGGGAGGGTCTCCAGACAGACCTGCAGAGAAGATTTGCTAATAGGTTTATCTGAGTTCACTCAGGCTAAAATTATATTCTTACTTTAAAATACATATTGACAAATGAACATGTTCATATCTATTCAAACACATCTATAGCCATTCATTTAAAGGGACCCCAGGCAACGTTTTCGTGTTATTTAATCATCTTCGTAAGTCGGTATATGGTTAAATGACTCATTACGGGGCGAATGAAGGCTCTCTCGCCCGCCCCTACTGCCTGTAGGAAGAACATCCCACTTGCAAGTTCGGTGTATCCTACCCGCCGACCGAAGCAGGATCAGTTTACAGCACAGAGGCAGGAAACGCTAGAGAACACTAACGAAACGCTAGAGATGGTTGCAAACGTGTGTATAATGGCAGAGCCGGCGAAGAAGCAGCGAAAACCCTTGACAGAAGACGCAAAGAAAAGGAAAAGAGCTTCAGACCGAGCGAGGGGGAGTTTCGTAGAGAAAAAGCATCAGGCTTGCCTGGTGTCCCTTTAAAATGGTTCCCTTATTTATTAGAACAACATGTCGACTTTACCAAGCGCTCCACATTCAGTACTGGAAGTGCTGCACGACAGAAAGTACAGTTGCTGTCAGCACGTTACTGTATGTGTTTGACTTGCAATACTTACACACCCCTGTGGGAGAAGACTTTATTACAGTAGCCATGCAGTATTTAAGGGTGCACCCATAATGAAAACCTGTGCTAGTTTAATAGTTCAGAAAGAGGGGAGGACATGCTTTCTATCCACCTTGTTCACCCAAAGCTCTCAATTCGCAAGGATGCGGAACCTGCAGCTGCGAATTGCGATCTTTTGAATCCCAGTCCAATAAATTGGCTTGATTTGGAGCAAAGTCCCAAACAGACGAGTTCCTGTCCCCGACAGTCTCTGAGCGAGTTTTGGCATACGAGGGAGAGGGACCAGCAGTGGCAGGCCAGAGTGCTGGCGTCCTGTTTACCTCCCGCTCCCCGTAGTAATCATGAAACCTTCATTTCCAGGTTCTCATGCAGAGGGGGATTGCTTCAAAGCTATTTCCAGAGGACGCCTGGCAGCATACAGTAGTCACATCCCTCAGCACGAACCTGATTTCCCTCACACTTTGAATGTCTCCAGGTTTGTGTGTGTGTGTGTGTGTGTCTGTGTGTGTGTGTGTGTGTGTGTGTGTGTGTGTGTGTGTATGAGTGATGTTATTCATGAAGTGATGGCAAGTCACAATGTGAATGCAATCAGATGCCATGCTGAGGTTTTATTTACCAACACTCCAACAAAGGACTAAGTGACCTTATAAGTTCCCGGACTCGATCAGTGTCTTGCCTAAGTCTATTTATTTTGGACTTTAGTGCCTCTCTGTCCTTTTCACAGTTTCATTAAATCAAATGTGCATCAGAAGTAAACGAGTCAATGCCACATGTTTAAAATGATTAATGGTTCAAGGCTGCTGTGGATGTATAGAGCATCTGGTGGGCTGTTATTCTGTCTAATTAAAATGATAAATAATATGTCATAATAATTAACTTTTTCATTTGTCTGCATGAAGGCAATGCATTAGAATGCTGAAAGCTGTTCCATACTGGTCTTGCCCATAATGCCATGTGCTTATGACTATGTGTCTTCACCAGTAAGACAAGGTGTATTGCAATGCCAAGGTCATTAATTTGATCCCCAGGAAATTCAGGCAGATAATAGCTATCTGGCTTTTCCTGTAGCATTGTCACGGAATAAATGAATAAAAGGGAATATGAAGAAGAATAAAAGCATGATAGAACTAAAGGCTAGGATTGCACTCTTTGACTAGGATTGCACTCTTTGGCTAGGATTGCACTCTTTGACTAGGATTGCACTCTTTGGCTAGGATTGCACTCTTTGGCATTGGGTTGTATTTGTGTGAATATATGACAAACACAACACACTTTGGGTGTTTTCACCAGTTCAAATACATAGCAGTGGAATGAAAACTTTTCAGAACCCTCAAAAACAAGAGCCATTGCTGAGGTCCATGGTAAAGATGGCCTTTCTGTTATGTTGAGTACGGTTTACCTTGATATAACATTTCAGAGGTTTGCTCTCCCATAGATCACCTTTCAAAAAGAATATTGTTTGTGACACTCCAAAAGGTGTCTCCCTCTTGATAGAAACAGAACAGCAACTCTGCTGAGGCTGAAGAGTGATGCAATTCGACGAGATCACAAAGATTTCAGCTTCATCCACCACTGATCTCAGAAAAGGGGGAAAATTAAAAATTAAAATGTCTCGCTTTATTGATGTAAGACAGACAGTTGTGAAGATAAGAGGACGAGCTAACAAGTTGAAGCGAAGATTCCAGAAAAATTGCATAGACAATCTCGAGAGCCTTGACTCTGTTTTTATTCCGTCGACAAAAAAAGTACATTTTGAGGCCCCATGTACTGTCAAGAAGTTTAGATGTGACATAATCATTTGTAAAATGTACTCTGTAAAAGACAGATACAACATCATCCCCTTGGTAGTGCATTCTATTCTCACCATGCATGAGTTTAGGCTCACATCTGTGATCAACTGCTCCCTTGCGATACTTTTCCAGTGAAAATAGAATGAGATGTTAACTTCCTTGTCCTTGTTTTGACTTTTTACTCAGTCACGCTGTCCGGCTGAATTGTCTGTATACCCAAAGGGTGATGAGCAGACTGTTATAGACCAACTTGCAGGTCTTGGCACAGGTAAGAATGGGCCAGTGCTTCTGTTTGCTTTCCAAATCAGGCCACATCACCCCATGATGTGCCTCAGGTAAGAGTAAGGGACTCTACACCAGCATGGGAAAGTAACTCTGATCTCCATGCAAGCAGGCCAAGAGGTACCATAAGGCAGGGATCACACTGACCAGTGGCAAGCAGCAGATTTCCTATTGTTCGCTATAGTTCAGCAGCAGATCAGTTGGAGCGGCAGCGTTACGATAGCATCAAACAATTTGAGAGTTTAACTCGGTTCAACTTTCAAAGAGTAACGCGAGCGTAGACCGTTTGTGTAACTTTAGAACAAGATAGAACTTTGTTTAAATTATTATGGTTTGAGCGTTACTACTAGGCCTACTAGGAATGCTACAATCTGTGAAAATAACCAGAGAAAGCCTTATTGTTGTGAAAATGTAAGTTACCATCAACTTGCCTCACACACACACACACACACACACACACACACACACACACACACACACACACACAAAGGAGCACATTCACTCACATACAGTACACATACAAGGAGTTGGAGTTCGGGATTATTCTCAAATTGAGAAACATTTATTTTCTCAATTTGATGTGATTTATTTTCGAGGGAGAGAACATGCAGGACTGGCCGGTGGTCATATTATGTACCCACTGTGCGTGGTACATGCAGTCTTGTGATATATGTTTTTAAAAACATGGCAGTGAAGTTGTGGGTTCACACACTCAGATGTCAGGTGTGAGCTGCCTGGCGTTGCCCACATGACAGGTGATGGCTGTCAGGGGAACCAGGGCAGCACTCAGGGAATCTCAATGCTGTAGAAAAAAACTGACATGGCGAGAGGAGACCCTCCGTGCTTTGTATGAGTGATCCACACAGCAGCCAGCAGAGTAGTATTAGCAAGTTGGTGTTCAAGCTTGGTGTGAGATTGATGCTGTTGCCGTTGTTGTTTATCCTCTCAGCTGTGTGGGAAGCGATGCTGCTATATTTAGCAGGGGTCTCTCTAGTGAATAGGGCCCAGGAGGTTGGGCTGCCTTGAAGTCCCATGTGCATTGCAACACCGCTCATGAGCAGTGTTGTGTTTATTTTAATTGCAGTTACAATTATGCTCATAAGGCCAAATTTATTCATTTTCAGGCTCAAAAAGACACTGTATAACCTGTGAGGAAAAAGTCTTTGGAAGATTTCCATACACCCCATTTCACAGTAACTGAGTGTTACCAGAGACTTTCTAATGTGGAGACACAGCAGTCAAAAAATACTCCATAGAAATGCATGGGGCTAGTTTGTCACGCCAATATGGCCGTTGTGTACGCATATCCCACCCCTTCCTCGGCAAAACGTCGAGTACATTGAGCCAATCATGTGGTGTGATGTAAATACATTGAGCCAATTATATGGTGTGTTGTGAAGACATCGTGCCAATCATGTGTTGTGATCTTGCCGCTGGAGCTAGATTGCTGTCGTGAAGCCTTGTGCACGCGCATTTCTGCCGAAATGGATGCCCGACGAGTGCCCAAAAAGCGTTGTCAAAGGGCCGCCGAGTGGAGGGACTTGCCTAAAAGGACTTTGGTGTTACATTGAGTCATATTAACATCATTATTAAGGTCATTATAACTGTTATTAGTTTGTCACTCAGAGTTGACAGCATGCTCTTTTATATTATTACACGGCTCTTCATAATGCTGCAGAATGCTCCATTCACTTGAATGGGCCTTCCCAACGTTCGGTGGTCTGCTAATTCTCAATCTTTCTGTTTCTCTATCTCTCTCTCTTTAATCTTTTTCTGTTGGGGGTTCCTGTTCATTTTTGCCATGTCTACATCACTTTGGTCTTCGGTATGGCTTTACTCTTGACTGTGTTTACTCTTTGTTTCATCAATGTAGAGGTAGTTCATTCTGGGTGTTTTTATTCTTTCCCTGAAACTCAGCAGCCTCTTGTGCTGTTGCCAGAGGCTCATATGTTGGCTCCTCAGAGCTGCTGTATTGCTTCACCCTCTATTGAGTTAGGATAGTGATGTTTGTGGCTGCTGCATCTCATTCGGTGAACATATGGCACATTACAGTTCCAATATAAATGCATTTATAGTGAGAAAAGTTTTTTTTTTTTGTCATTTTGAAACAAGCATAACTTTTATAGGTAGGCTTTTGCCCCTTGTAGGCTTGGTATGTCATCTTACTTGGCATAAAAACTCACATGTATGATGTCAAACAAAAAACACTGCTTGACATCCTCTTTCACAACATTACCTGATACTAAAACATTCAGTGTGCGGCGGAACTCCCTTTAAACACTGCAGTATCTTGTCATGTCTGTTCTGTTTGCATTAATACATGGCAATCAATAATTTTGTTTCAGTAGCAGTAACAGTAAGAATGGCGTCCTGATACAACCTCCGGACAAAGAGAAGCAAGGATCATCAAGCATGTAATCAAAATGACTAGTACCACTCAGACCTTTACAGTTCTTCAGAAGAAAGAAAAGCAGACTCTGTCATTAAGGACCCTTCATAACTACTACACCTCTCCTTATTGGCTGCTCTCATCAGGCAGACGGTTTAGAGCACCTCTGGTCAGAGAGAGAACTTAAGAAATACAAACGGCTCCCACTGCTATGGTAAACAAGGAAAACTGACGCTCATTATCTGATAATTGCAGCTTAGCACATTTATTTATGGATGTTTTTATGTTATTATTATTTTCCCTATAACTCACATCCCTATGAGTCTCCAACCCAAGAAAATGTTAAATTACTAAGTTATAAAAAAAATAAAGTTATTGAATCCATGAATCCTTAAAGTATTTAAGGAATTGTTACAAATAATTTTAATATAGCTGTTTTGACTTATGATTATCCTCCTTTGGGTAAAACTGCTATGCATGTGTGATATTATCATGGTTAACCATTATCTTTGGTAACTAATTTCATCAGCATAAGATACACAAGTAAGCAGAAGAACCAGTTAGATACAAAATTGTTGAATCTTGTCTGAGTATTCCATTATGCATTCATTTTGTGTACTACTTGAACCATTTTTATTGGAATTGAAGTATATATAGTCATGTACTACAACAAACCACCTTTCAATCCAAATCTTTGACATACCTGTCTCTTTCCATGTGTGTCTGGGTTTGCATAATAAGAGTTTCATTCCAAAACGCTATATCCACCATTTCAATCAGTTTTTTACATTCTGTCTTTCACTTAATTTCAGTAGATTGGGTAATTGAGTATTGTTATTTGATTTATCTTTACTCAATCAAAACAACAAAACAGCAATTGGATTGCTATTACCTGAAATACACAATTAAATAACATGGCTTTTTAATGTTTTTAAAAATGGAGATATAGCGTTTTGGAACCAAACTCTATGTGCAACTGCGGTTGTGCGCTTTCATGTGTGGCCGTGGGTTGGTGTGCATGTTCTATTCTTGCATTCTCTTTAGTCGGTCCATTGAAGGTCAATTAGCAACACCCTACCATAACACTGATTGCTTTCAAATGTTAAAGATTTCTGTTCAGATGTTTTTAATGTGACTCACAGCTTTTTTTTGTTTCTTACAAGGTCGATTTGTCACGGTGCATCACAAACAAGGCCTGAAGAGCCCAGATAGTGCTGTGGGTTATCTGACTCAACACACATGAGGTTATGGGAAATCAGCAACCCTTTCAAGAGTGAACATTTGGAAGGACTTCACAGCAGAGATCCCAAACCTGTTGACTATTGGCAGATAGTAAAACGCTTGACTTGTCACTTCAATGTCTTTCCTTGAAGATTTTTTTTTTTTTAACCAGCCATGGAGGGACAGACAGGTTGCTATTGACATGTAAATAGGCGTTAGGTAAAGGAAGGTTTTGACATGTGAATGACGTTAGGTAAAGGAAGGTTTTAAGTGAAACTCCCTGTGTCAAATAGCTGGAACATGGAAGGAAGGAGTGCAGTGTGTGCATACCTTTCTAGTGTTAGCTGCCAGAGACATGTCCATGGGAGTGGGAGCTGGAATTTGGTTATTCTTTTCACACGCCCTAAGGGAATCTTTCCGTGTGATATGTGATGAACACATTACGGTACATCAAAGGCATTCCTGCTGGCATCTGAAGTATTTGTGTGGTTATGCATAATTGATGCCACACTGCATTTTATTTGCTCTGACTGCTCTGTGCGTAACTTGTTGGCAGCATCGTGTGAACGCTCAACTCTCCGGCCACACATGCAGTTAGTTCACACATAAGCATCGTTTAAGTTATGAGGGATGTTTTGATCTAAACGTGGCACAAGATGATTTGTCAAAAATTTGCATTTATATGGAACATTTTTGTGTTTGTGTTTGTGTTTGTGTTTATATTGAAGATAGAGAGAGAAGAGTCTAATGGTGTTGCTATCCCCTCTCCCTTTAAAATGTTCCATTACTTTGAACTGAATGTTTAAGACCAGCATGTGGATCATCTCTGCTGAACTTAACTCATTTTTCTCCTAATCTGTTACCATTTAGATTGATTTTTTTTTAAACATCTTAGGTGTTTCCTAAAGCTATAATGATTGTCATGAACTTATGACATGCATGGTATGAATAACTCCAATACTTCAATCAAAATGTTTTTAACCCACAAGGCATATTTGATGAAGTAGACCCTCTTCCTTACTGTGAAATAGTAAATAAATAAGAATAGTAAAATAAAATCTGCGTTGGCAAACTCCACTGCTGCAGTTTCTGATCAGATTTTATGAAAAATGACAGCAATGCCCCCATCAGCTGGTCTTCCAGAGGATTTTGGGATTGCTCATGGTGTTATTATGAGGCTTATCTGGACTTACGGCTGGTGTGGAGATCTCTGCCAAGCTACATTGATCTGTTGTGTATTTGGTAGGTAAATGCCATTGGTGTGTCCATGTGCATTGGACATTTTGTACAAAAGGACATTTTAGGACATGAGTTCATAGTTAGCATGTCAAATCAAAATAAGACACTGTTTTATACATAGATATTTCCCTATGTGATCTCTCAATCCTATTGGTCATCAGCCTAATCTATTTCAAAATCTCTTTAATCATGGTTTGCAGGCATCTGTTTGGGCTGTTTTCCACCTTCAACAATTCTAGGCTCTTGCGTTCCATTTCTAGTTGGCAAACCTGAATGATAAGTAAAGCCACTGTATAAATAAATGCTGTACTACATACTGCCATATATATCGTCTTGAGACGCCATTGTGTGCCCATTCAGAGTAGACCGCCAATTGCTGTGGCAACTTTGAACAATTTAAATAAATGCTAAAATGGGCCCCATCTATTGGAATTTTAAGGCACTGATTCCTTGATGATTTCAGTGGAGCCATAGCCTGGCTAACGTCATCTCATTGAGATGGGGTCATTTTCTCGTATTTGAAACGTGGTTTACGAATGCCCAGAGCCGTTTATTGGGCGCTAGGAATGTCTATCAAATGCGTCTGTACGTAGCTCATAATGGCATAATGTGATTGGTTCCTTCGTTGAGGTGAAAACGAAGTCCATAGAATCCAGGCTGGCTAGCAGCGTGAATAAAATCGCGTGTAAGGCAGCATGGGAAAACCCAGGCTAGTGGACACATTCATTCATGTAAATATCTTAAGTTCTTTGTTTTATCTAACTGGCTAAGTGCATCCAGACTGCACCCTCTCAAGACTTTGGATTTCAGTATCAAACATACCTTCTTGACTACACTTAACAGAGTGTTCATAGTTCAAATGGCCTATTTTTTAACCACAGGCTACAGGGCTGTCATAATTTGTTTTGTAAGGCTAATCTTTATTGTTCTCTTAAAATGAAATGTTCCTGGTGTTTAAAATGTCATGGCTGTCCTTAGTCCTGGCTTAAAATTAATCTCTCTCTCTCTCCCTCTCTCTCTCTCTCTTGTTCCTCTCACAAACAGGATTGCCTTCAAATGTAGGTGCCGCGTCAAGTCTTAAACTACTACCCATTTTCCCCAAAAAATTGATTATAAACACTGCTTATTTTATCCTCAGTGGGGCCATAGACTGCCTTAAGTTATCGTGGCGACAAAAGCACACTTTACCGGATATATGGCTTTCTAGGACTAATCTCTCCACACAAGGCACAGCAAACTTGCCTACTTTTTATCCCAAGCTGATTGAAATGAGTCAAGGTTAATGGGTTTACATTCTGATCCCCACGAGCAGCAACAAAATGCATCAGTTCCCCTAGTTATTTCAAAGAGTTAGCATTTTTCCACAAGTGTCCGTGTTCCAGCACTTTGGTGACATTGATGAACCATCTGTTCCCTCTGTGTCACCTCCGGCAGCCCCAGTGATGGGCAAGGCTGCGAGCCCTTTGACACCCAGTGCTCTGTGATAGATGCTGACTCAGCGATCGCCACCTGATAATTATGCTCTGGCAACTACAGGCACATCTGCGCACTCTTTGTAGGTTACAGGAGAGCACAACACCTCTGGATTGAATACAAACTCTCTTTTCTCTGCTTTCAGAATACATTGCTATTTTGTTTAAATTTGTATGCTAAAAACAAGTAAAGTAGGTGCATATGTGGTGAGTGTAAATTACACTTTCCACATTCAAATCCCATTTAAAAACATACCTCTTCTCACAAACCTACAACCTCCCCTACCCACAACCATAACCATCCCCACCCTTGCCCTCTCACCTCCTCATACCCCGTCACCCCCTGCCCCTACCCCGCAACTCGACCCCCATTGTGACTGTTATTGCTCATGTCTTGTCCTGGATGTCTGTACTATTATTATTCATTCCTCATTCCACTATTGCTTTTGTCTTTGATGCTTGTACCATTATGATTAACTTTTTTATTCATCAATTCATTGCTGCTCTTGTGTTTGTGTGTGTGTGTGTGTGTGTGTGTGTGTTTGTGTGTGTGTGTGTGCGTGTGTGTGTGTATGTGGTACTGTTGTCCTTCTTTGTTTCCCCATTCTGTAAGCGACTGAGGGTCTTTGAAAAGTGCTATACAAATAAAATGAATTATTATTATTATTATTATTATTATTATTATTATTATTATTATTATTATTATACAAAGCCTATATTCTGTGTACTAGTTTATGCACATACCATCATGCTATCAAATTATTTTGTATGAATAAAAATGGAAAGAAATCCCTCTGCTGGCAGAATTGTGTTGTTTGTGGTATATCTGCATGGATGGATTATTACATCAGGCGCTTCTGGGCCCAAGAGCCCCCCGTCCCACCCACCTCCAACTGACAATTCTATCAGGGAGCTTAGACTCTCTTGCAGTGCCACTGAAGCACACACTGTGTAGATATTCAAAGACCTTACACATGGTGCAAAACATACATTTAGTATGTTTATAATGTTTCTGGTTGAGGACCAATTTATCCTTTTGTAAATTGCTAGAAGCCTTTTAGGGTCAGCCTTGTAGTCAGTGGAGCTAACTAAATGTATGTTGGTTTTCAGGGACCCTGACCCCCTGTCATCTGTGGCCCTCTGGGCCAATGGCCGGGAGGCCCCGTGTATAATCTAGGCTTGACATGGCTGTCATGTGGATGAAGGCATGTGGCAGCAAACAATGTCAAAGACAATCTCTGACAGCTAGTCAGGCTTACATATAGCCCCGCTAGTCAGGCTTACAAAGAGCCCCTTTGGATATTGTTTTTGTATTTGACATCATTTAAAACATTTGTTTAAACAGTTTGTGTTTCAGCTGTTCTCTCTTGCATTATTTTTCTCTGCTTATTATTTGTTTGAAAGAATTTAATTGACAGGCTGTTGTGATTGTTGGAACAGTAATCATTTGTAGTTGCGTGGTGCCTCTCTCAGCCCCTAAGGACACTAGAGAGTTAAGAGGCTGAAAAAAAAAAATCATGTTTGTCATGCCACGTTGGGGCCACACAGCACTGGCTCCATGTGTCTTTTGCTCTCTGCAGAACACTTATGTGATTCGCTTGTGCTGAACCATTTAATGGCATATCTGGTCAATGTGTTTACTGTGGTTTCCAGACTGTTTGCCATTGTCACTTCACATGATGATAATTAGTCTTTGAATCTACTTGATAACTTGAGAGCCCTTTGGCTAGTCATGCATGACCCTTGGATTGCAGCGCTGCTGCTTGGAGAGGCTTATTTGAGTGGAAAAGCAGTCGTATGTTAGCACTTCAAATAATCGGCCTTTGCTTTCTGCATGGGGAGGCAAATATGACATGCCGCTTGCCAAGTGAGGCTGATGTCTGTAGAATGGAGGGACTGCCACTGCCTGCCATTAACAGCAGTGACTCAGGCTACTTTAATGAAAGCTCTATAATGGATTTACGCTTTTACCTGGTCAAAAGATTGGGTAATAGATCATTGATATTGCATATGTATTTATATATTATTGGAGATAAGTAACAATATGAGAAATATACCAACATGCCCACACACTCCATTCACATTCTTGGTAATCCCACAATTCCACTGTGTCAACTTGCAGATATATATTCAGATATATTTAATATTTCAGTTTATTGAAATAATATACTTAAATTACTTAAATTGTACAAATTATTTACTTTGTATATTCATCCATTAGACCTAAGATTAAATGGTGTTTTGTGCTGCCTTAATAAATCCCTGAAACAGGGCCTGATTGCGCAGATGGGGTGTCTATGATTGAAGTTATTTTTACTCCATTTTTCCCCCACTGTGATTGAGAGATAAAAATGCTTTAAACAAGAACCACACAAATTGAATAGCTCTGCATTTGCGGCAAGAGGGCTGCAGGTCCACAGACATGGCCCAAGCAATTGTATGTGACCGAGGACTTTCAGTGGGTTGACCTTGCCGTTGCCATGAAATGATAATCAAGGAGACTCTGAGCATGTTTGTGTACCATAATCATAACCGGATATATTGGTGTGTGTGGGCATTGGGCATTGGTGTGATATGTATGTGGAGGGGGGTTTCGAAGGTTTTAGCCTCTGGGCCTTTGCATGAATAACATCAAACTCATCTAAAACAATTGGCAAAACCTTAACATGTCAAAAGGCTTGCAGTATGGAGAATGACGGTCTATTTCTGTCATAGAGAGTGTCCATTTATTTTTCTTCTTTGATTTCAACTATGATCATTCACACCACATTTCCTCGCTGTCATTGTGACATTTCCCATGGTTAATTGGTTGCAATGAGATACTCTGGGGATTTGAGGCAATCCGGGGTATAATCCCTTGGCATTCTGTGAGATAAATCCAGGATTTCCGACAAGATCTTGACTTAATTTGCACTGATAATCTGCCCAGGGTAATTCTAGCCATCAGATATGCCAACAGCCGTTGTCATGTGCAGCACTACTCCAGTGGAGGTCGAGTTAATGGAACATATAGCACAATTATCTCCATTAAAGAGAAGAATTTGAGCAAGCTTTCTGAGGACATCTGCAATTATCGCACCACTTGACACACACACACACAAACTGGACAGAAGAGTGTTTATATCTTTAGATGCGGCTAAATATTCCCAAATGAAGCCAATCCTTTCCGGACAAATCTTTTAGTATGCAGCAAGGGTGCTGTAAATAAAATCAATTTTAGTCTTCTGCAGATCCCTGTCAGGTGCCTATGGCATAAAATGCAAATATCTCCGCACTGTACCATTGCTGTGAGGGAACTGCTAAGGGGAAAAGTGCAGTGATTACTGGGGCCCAAACACTCCTGCTTTATGGACTAAACTATGAATGCCATTATGCACTTTTACCTACATATTTTTGCACAACGGGGAGCATCTTCCGTCTTCATCATGCTGCAGACATCTATCAAAGTGTTGCTTTCATATGAAACAAAGGTCAGTCCAGAACGTGTTACATGGAGTTGGCGGTGTCTGAAAGAAATAGTGTTGCTTCCTGACTCTCCTCACCTTTGAGGGGGAAAAATCCATGAGGAATAAGACTTCCTGAATGTCAGAGCGAGGAGGTGGGAGAGCACCTGTGACTTTAGAGATGGTGACCTTTCCTCTCGAGTAAACATGAAAGGCAGCGTTGCCGCACAATTCGCCACACACACACACACACACACACACACACACAACACACACACACACAAACACACACACCGCTTAAATTCTGTCTGGAAGCACTGGCGGCCTATGCGGGCTGGTTAAACCACAAGGTCTTGGCCAAAGCCATTCATACTGGAGTGTGACAATCTCTCGACAGCCAGAGTCCCATGGAGTGGGGCGGCAGAAGTAGCTAAATGTGGAGAACTGGGATTTGATACGAGGCCAGATTTGTCCAAGCACTGGGTCATCATCCGCAAACAATGAACATATCACAGCGGGATGACCATCTGCTTGCGAGCTGAGAGGAGATTGCACGCCCCATATAGTAGGATAGTCGGTGGTGTAAGGCAGCGTGTTTTAGCCGTCTACATCGGATTACATGGGCATTTTTTTTTTCCTTTTTTGGTTAGCTACAAGTCTTGCCATTGGTAATGGATGAAGTGGGGGTGGAAACCTCCACTCTGCTTCTGTTGTATTTGTCTACATATCGACACAGTTCTCATCACTGGCCCCAGCTGCTCTTCAGAAACCCATTGTACGACATCAAAGTGAATTTTTGAAGCAGCTCAGCCTAAATGGATTTCAAAATAGGTTACACAAGTGTCTGCTTTCTAAGCCTGACTCCCAAACAATGAACAGCATGTGTTAATAATGACTTGAATGAAGACAGCTGCTGAATAAGATAAACCGAGTATCAAAGCAGTGTTTTATAGCTCAACATGCAGGTCCGACAAGTATTTTCAGAATAAATAAAATGTTCCAAGTGACAGGATATTACCTATTATTATATAACTTTCTCCACATGATTTGAGTTTACTATGAAATATGTCAGCAACTGAAATACTCATGCTGTGTTAAAAACTGAGAAGTTATCTTTTATGTTGTGATGATCAATATAAGGCAATTACCTGAAAAGTGAACTATTAAAGTGTATGTTTTCAGCAAAGCTTTCCAATTGCATACTTTAATTATAATTATAAATACCTATTCATTAGATATAAATGAATATACTCCATAAAACATCTCTAGAAAATGAGATATTTTATTTATAATATATTTATACTTGTACAACACTAAAATAAAATGCATATCTATAATTCCATCGCAATCTTGATGAACATTTAGACAGCATTCCTCAACAAATGCCATCTTTAACCATGGTGTGATGAAATCAGAACTCATATTTGGGGAGAATAAACTTTTCTTTTCTTTACTGAAATATTTAGAAACATAAAAAAACGCAACAATTTTGAACAAATGCATCACTTTGAATAAAACGTAGGGAACAGAGATCCTGTCACTTCCCAGGTCTTACAACAGCAACATTTTCTGTGTGCATTCACAACTGCAATACTTTTTTTTTATCTCCGCCCTTGCTTTTCCTCTGGGCTGTCAACTGTCCTCTTCGTCTTTCAGTACAAACTTTGCGAGGGAAGGGGGAAGGGGGAACTCTCCAAAGTGTTGCTTAGACACAGTACAGTAAAGTACATACGACAAACATGTGGGCACCAATTCTTTTATATACATTAAATCTGATGGGTTCTGTAAAGGCATCCATTTCTTTGATTTATCCTCAACGTCATCGTTTTTTTTAATTCTTTTGTTCTTTGTCAGTTTTCGCAGCTGTGGCTCAAGCCCGCATTCCGTCTCACAGTCTCTGCCTGCGCGTAGAGGTTCCTGCAGGTTCGCCGTCATGAGCATGATGAACAAAAGACATTTTTTTTTCTTTAGCATTAATTAAGACATGGTCACCAGGAGCCAGAACAAGGGCAAAAGGACAAGGCTCAGGGTTTCCACTGTAGATCCGTGACCTTTAAGACACTGAGTGTCTGATTTAGGCTTCTTCACACATTTCTTTTTCTTTCTGGAGGGGGCTGTGGATGGCTCCAGGGTTTCTATCAGCTCAGGCTGTACGTTTCCGAGAGACTGGTCCAGGCCGTTGGATAATGTCCCCAAAGGCCCATCATTCAGGCTCTGCTTGGTGCGGGTGTCGTTTTTTGTTCGCTCCTCTCGAGACTTAGTCTTTGATATGTTTTCCTTGTCCTTCAGGGGATTGTTGGTGATTTGGCGGCTGTTGTAGGACGAGGGGTCAGGGATTGTTTTGCTGGAGATGATGGAGGACTTGTCATAGCCGGTCAGACAACACCTGGGAATGGGTTCCCCCAGCATGTCGTCTGACGAGAAGAACTTTCCAGAATGGCTTTTGGTGCTGAAGATACTGGTTTGGACCTGGGACGTGGAGTCGACACATCCCTCCAAGTCGCCTGTTTTCAGCCTTTTCAGGTCCTTGCCTGCCAGTGTGGCTGGCACGTGGCACTCGAGCTCAGAGCTGGAGCCTTTGAAGCGCTTGAACCACTCCCAAAGGGTTCTGGCACGGCAGTCGCAGATCCATTGGTTGCCATTTAGTCTGAGGTACTGGAGGGAAACCAGGGGGTCCATTGTCTCCCCAGTTAAGACTGTTAAGTTATTAAAGAAGAGGTACAATGTGGTCAGTTTGCTCAAGTGACTGAAGGCTCGCTGCTGTACAAAGGTGATCAAGTTCTGGTGCAGGAGCAGTTGGTCCAGGCTGTTGAGGCCGCGCAGCATGTGGTCCGTCACCACTTTGATCTTGTTGTTGTACAGGAAAAGAATGGTTAGGTTGGCCAGGTCGAGGAAAGTGTCGTCGTGCAGGGCAAGCAGATTGTTGTCCTGGAGGTAAAGCTTCTGCAGGGAGAACAACCCCCTGAACACGCCCACGGGCAGCTGCGACAGGCCGCACCTGTGCAGGTGCAAGGTGTGCAGCTTGGTGAGGCCCTGGAAGGCGGTGGGGCTGATGAGGCGCAGGTTGTTGTTGTCGCTGATGTCCAGCTCCTCGAGCCGCTCCAGACCGAAGAAGGCGCCGGCCTCGACGTGGCTGATGTTGTTCTGGTAGAGGAAGAGGACGGTGAGGTTGCGCACCAGGCTGAAGCTGGTCGAGCGCACCACCGTCAGCTTGTTGCTCTGCAGGAAGATGCGCTGGCTCCGCACCGGGATCTCGGCGGGGATGGACAGCAGGCTCTGCTGCTGGCATGCCACGGTGGGACGTGGCTCGCTGAAGCACACACACTTGGCCGGGCAGCCCTCCAGCAGTGGCACCAGATTCAGCCACACCGCCAGGACCATGAGCCTACCACCTGGAGACAGATTAGGGGGGAGAGAGAGAAAAACACACAGCGGTTCAGAGATGGGTCAAATAAAAGTCGGTCAATTTTCTCATGCAATCTATCCATTTTAATAGCTATTAAGTATCCATGAAATTTAAATGCTTATAATCACTGTAGATATAACTAAATTACCAACTTGAATTATTGTGGAGCAATTATGAGCTGATGGTGGATTATGATACATAACACTTCACAGAGACAGTCTTCACCCACAGATAAAACAGAAACCTGCTAATTGACTTTTCAAAATGTGAAAAAGGATTAATCTCTAAGGCCTCAGTTTCATTTATGAAGATTATAAAGAATCCCGAATTTGGGTTTGATCCTTACATGGGCTCTTATACAGCACAAGTGAGGAAACAGAAATCTTTCATTTTGTATGGTTCTTTGTGATTTTGCCACAATTAAAGTCACACAAAGTCACATTTAGCACTGCCAAAGACAACAAAAACATTTTCCATTTCCTTCCAGCTATGGATTCTGTCAATTGGAAGGACAGAAATGCCAGTCATCTTGGACACTAACATTAAAAGCATTTTAAGTCATTGGATGTTCACCACTGCACTTTATAATGCATCCAAAATGGCGGTCTGCAATCTGCTCGACATCATAGCACTAAAAGCGGTATCTGTGCCAAGGGACCTATTTCCAGTGCTATACCAGTGAAAGCACGAGGAGTTGAGAAATCGCCCAGAGTCCTCAGAAAGTGATTAACTAAACATGGGGAGGGTGCCTTGCGCAAAACTAGCTGCTGTTAATAGGGTGAACGGAACTAATCTCGTTCCAGCATGGTTGAGGGTTGACATTTAGCCTGCTGCGTCAAGATAAGTGTGGTTGGTCTTTCATGCCTGTGTGGTGCAATGTGTGTCTTTTTTTCCATTCGAGAGGAGAGAGGAGGAGAGGGAGATGTGAGATGAGAACCTCCTGGGAGCCCAGCCTGTGTGGGCAAGTGCTTTTTTAGAGTGTTGCATGAGATAAGATGACCCTGCCCTAGCTTTGGACAAGACGTGTGAGAGAGAGAGAGAAAGAGAGAGAGAGAAAGAGAGAGATAGACAGACAGAGAGTGAGAGAAAGAGAAATAAAGAGAGAGAAAGGGAAACAGAGAGAGAGCCCTTCTTTGAAGCGTTCGGGTGAAAAGGGAGAAAGGGATCAGACCGTGTTTCTTGACCATAATTGCAACTAATTTCCATGGTCTCGGTGACCTAACATGAGCAAATCATGATATTTATCTCTCTGTCAAGGCCTTGGTGTATTATTCGCTCTGCAGAAGGACCTGCTGACAGGAAACATGTTAGAGCATCACGAAAAAAAGAAAAAAACCACAGCAAATATTCAAAGCGAGCCAACAAAAAAAAAAGACTCTTTTTAGATTTCAAATGACACATCTAAACACACCATATCTCTTGAATATCCCACGCTCCCTTGTTTACTGTACCTCTCAATATGCTCCACCAAAAAGTTACTCAAAGAGCACCGATAATGTTTTTTTATTTCGCCTTGACTTTCATCAGCCGTCATAGGCCCCCGCGTTTCCTGTCTCCGTCGCTCATTCTGGAGGCTTGTTTAATGGAGCCGGGGTGGTGTATGACAGCACCCCTCTGTTGCACATTCTCTTCCATACCCACTGTCACGCAGCTGGGCTCCTCCGCAGCAGAGCTGTCATATATCCCAGTCATTTCTGCATCACAGCCCTTTTTCCTTTCACTATTTTCTTTTTTTCCTGTTCATGTCCCTTCTTTTTTTATACAGCATGCTTCACGAAACCTGGGATCCAGTGTCTACCTTTCTTCTCCCCTATTTTTTATTTTTTTTCATTTAATGTATTTGCCAGCTCCCATAAGCGCAGGCACGGTGTTGGTGCGAGGGGTGCGAGGAGTGGTTTGTTAAGCGCTTCCTGTCTAGCTGTACTTCAAACCTTTGCGCCCACTCCTATTGTCATCTATTGGGTGCCAGTGTAATCCCCCAAATTGCCTGCCAATTATTTCCGTGCACCGTCTCATTCCTAAACTCGTGCCCAGTGTCTTGCCCTCCCGTGCTCACCCAGCATTGTAGACCATTTAGCTGTTATTGACCCCCCCCCCCCCACACACACACACACACACACTGCACGCTCTTTTTGAACTTTTTTTGATAGAGTTCACTCTTCCAGGGTGGGACTTCCTCTGTAACAATTTCTCTGGGATCAAACTGCATGGCCCCTGCATGACTTCACACTTGTCTTCTCACTCGCCGTCTCTGAGGCAACACAGACGATTTCGCCACAAACTGCCCCCACATCTTCAAGTGTGTGTGTGTGTGTGTGTGTGTGTGTGTGTGTGTGTGTGTGTGTGTGTGTGTGTGTGTGGCCAGCGCTGTGCTCTGATGAGGGGGAATCATGTGACTACCCTATTTGTTTTCAGTGCCATGACTGTCAAGACCCCCCCGAGCTCTACGCAGTAGCTTCTGATAAGTATGACACTCTGCGCGACAAGACTATTGAAAGAACAATCTTCACCCACACCAAGTGAATTGTTGTCTTTATGTCATTACAGAGAGTCTTAACAGCGTACTCAGTTTTGCATGAAATGCATTGATTGCAGCTCCCTCCTCATTTGAAAAGCACTCAGCCATGTAAAAAGAGACAGGGGAGAGGCATGCAGAGCCAACAAGCCAATGATAAAAAAAAAAAGTCGAAATCGGGGATACCTCTCTTTGTTGTCTCCTTAATTATTTGCCGGCATCGAACAAATAAACGAACGACTCCAAAACAGCAAAGCCATTGAGAGAATACATAAAAGGCAGGAGGGAGGAAACAATGCAGCAGCCACACACTTGAGATAATTGTGGAAGGAGAAACAGAGCGTTGGGCTCCCATTAGCACAGTGCAGCAGCGTGTGACAGCTTGACTCAGAGCGGATTTGCATTCGTCCTGGCAGAGAGCGGGCATGGGTGAGAGCAGAGCGGCATCCGGAGCCACCGCGCTAACACCGCGCTCCATTGTTGATGAAGACAAGAAGAGCGCTTGTTCACGGACCTTTTGGGGCTGGAAATAGGGGCTCTATGTCTACGCTGATGTACATTATGCTCATGAAAACGGTTGGATTTACATGCGAGGGGGAACCAGACAAGAAGAACATGACAGGGGTGTTCTGTGAAGCAAGCAGGGCAATGAGGAGCATAATTAACAACATAACATGGCAGGGCAAGTGGAGGATGGGATCTGAAGTTTACCATTAACTCATCCAAAAACACAGAAAGGGATAATGTCAGTACTGCACTGCTAGGCCTGCATGGGTTGGGTAATGCTGTCAACCAGATAAAGCCAAATATATGAAATAATAACTCAAAAATGTGTTCAACAGGTTTATAACGTGACATCCAAATAACATTCTGAGTGATGTGGTTAGCAAAATATCTAACATCAAAAAGTACCACCAACAATGCATGTTATATAAATATAAAGAGCTCTTTGCCGTGATTGTGCTCAAGCTGCAGGTGTAGTACCCAGGTTCAAGGCCGAGTGAGGTGACTGCTCTCTCCCTTCACTACAAACTCCAATCAGTTATCAGCTTTTCATTCATTTGCTCTCTTCACATCATGCATGGGACAGTTTTCAGTGTTTCTGATGCTAGTCAGGCTACTGGTTTCATTGTCAAAACCAGATGTTCAGAAACATGCCCACATGAATATGGAATGAGATATTATAAAACATGTTATGCTATCTCAGTAAGTTATATAATATTCTGTTTGCTAAACTGAAGTGCTGAATGGGAAAAACAGGAAATGAGAACAGACTTCAATTATTCAACTCGCGCTGACAACGACACAGACACAAGCCACAAGCTAAATGCAATAACTAACAAATACCGCACTCTTCTCTGGTTTTCAAATCGCCTTTTAGTGCAGGTCACTAAGAGCCACACTTTCCCTCTTAGCATGAGACAACACCTAATGGATATATAGTCCCCGGGCCCCAGTCTCCCTCTCCCTCCAGCCACCACAAGAGCGGACCTGAACATCTCTCCAGCCCCATTAGAGGATACTGTATCTGCTGCTGTGCGGAAATCAGCTGCGCTACTGGATATACATGTGTCTATTATTCGGTTGCAACCTCGGCACGAGGGGGTAAAGGGACAGATACCCCCCCGCCACCACCAGCACCAACCTTCTTTTTTATATACCAAGGCCTGTTTTTTTATTTTTAGGAATGGCGGAGCGGCATGTGAGATGGCTGCTGATGCTGCAAGGCTGCTGGTCCGGAATGCAGACGAGGACACAATTAGCGCGTGGAGCAGAGCAGGCAAGGAGGATCAGGACCTGTCGGCCTGCTGTCTGACATCGCACTCATCCCAGCAGATGGCTCATACATAACACAGGGAATCGGCCACATGGGGGAAAGGAAAAGGGAGGGGGGGTACGGGGGTGTCCGGAATAATGGGGGGGGGGGGGGGGGGGGGGTAAAGGAGGGAGATAAAGAATGAACAAGATCAAGATTTGGCACTTTGAGATCGACCACCAATTATGACCGCACTTTTTGAAGAAGTTGTCTCATTAGAAGGATCAAAGTTTGGAGGATGAGAACAGGGGAGCTGGCGGTGGGCCAGATCCAGAGGAATCTCAAGGCAGAACTGGGGGTTTTGGGGTAACATTAAGTGAAAGGGCATGAAGAGCCCAGTGTTGATGAGCGTGTGATTCCTGTCTTGACGAGGTGCTGGGAGAAAGGTTTCCCTTCATCTGAACCATAGCCTGCCTACTCTCCACACCTCTGGTGTAGCCATAGCAACAGTGAATGCAAAACTCTTAAAAAAAAACTTCCAAATATTTTGATGTCCTGTCCTCTTAAAACTTGGTTGGCAAGATTCTCTGAGACCTCTGTTACAGTAATTTGTTCTGGAGTGCTCCACAGCATAGTTCAAAAACACAATGAATAGATTGGTGAAAGCAACAGAGCATCATCCACGTGATCTTTCACTTGGCAAAGATGAATGTGTGAAGTAAGTAAGTGAAAGAAAAAAAGAATACTTTAGAGATACAGACATCTGCTGAGTAAATATGAATGGCTAATCTAAATATATCCCTGGGCCTGCTGAGGAGGGGAAGATGTAAGTGTCCTAGTTTTGTGCGCTGTGCCCATAGCTCCACTGCAACATGGTGGGACAGATATACTTTTTGCCTTCCTTTTTTTGAAAGGGGAGCACAGGGAGGAGAGAAGGTGGCTGCCTAATTAATTTTAGCTTGTGCAAAAGCGTTCCCCTTAATGTGTGCCAGATGCAGAGAAACACACACACACACACACAACTGGCTGGTTGGAGGGGCCCAAAGCACAAACACGCCACCTTTTTTTGACTTTGCAATTAATTGTGTTCCAAATGAAGCCATCAAAATGTAATCTCCAGCCTACAAAAACAACGTTCTCCCATTGCCCCAGACTGAAATGTAGCGCATGTTTTCAAAGCCTTTATTAGCGATAGAATTCAATTGGAAGTTTGTGGGGTTGCCAACCTTTTGAGGGTAAAAAAGGCATTACCCCAGAATGAAAGGAAATAAGCTCCTAATGATTCACAGTGGCATCAGCGGCGTGCAGCTTCATCATCAACACAGGCTTTTTCAACGATGCTATCATATCCCATGTGAAGTGGTTTGTGAAGAATTGAGAGTGATGATTGTGTGTGTGTGTTTGTGTGCGGGGGCTGTGTGTGTGTGAGGGGGGATGGTCTCTGGTGAAGAGGGCCAACATCTGATGTAAACCATTCATTAACTAAAAGGATTTTTTCTTTCCCCCCTGCTTCGAAGGTAACATTAATGTGAAAGGTTCACTAACATCGAGATACGTAACATGCTCCCCAGACTGTTCTGGCAGAACGCATAACAAGCTTCCCCCATCTTGATAGTTTATTGAAATAATTAACCCACCGAAAAGCCTTGTTTGTAAATAACAACGGCATCAAAAATACTGTATTGATCTTTCTGGTTCATGATTTTCTATTTTCACCGTCACCTGCTATACGCTGTTAGATGTATATATCAGCATACTTCCTATTTCCATTATGAACGCCCACCAAGTAGACATTATAAGTCATTTCAATGAGGCAGAAATATGAATTTGTATTGATTTAGGGGTAAACCACCACTGACACATTCCTTATTGCGTTGATGTGTCAAGTAAGCTCTCCTCGCGTCGCCTCAGGTTTTGCAACCTTGCACTCTAGTGGTGCAGCACGCTGACTATGCTGACAGGCGGCAAATGTGTGTCGTGTCGTCCGCCATCACTTCAAGTTGAAGGAGATTGGGTTGGACCCAAAAGGTATGCTCTGACAAATGGAGCTTAATGCATTTGGTACAGCAGTCGGCTCTGCCCTTGGAAGCTAATCTATATGTCGGGAGCGAGGGGCATAACTTCCTTCGCCCTGCAAGTTTGTAAACACACAAAGTTGCTACGCTTCAAAATTCAACACACATCCCCGAGGTTGGTAGAGTAATGAGTCTCTGCACTCAAAGCACCTGATTATAGCGTCATGCAGAATGACTTCATGTTCTCTTAATTACCTCACGGTGAGTAAGTAAATACTGTATAAAATGCAGAATGTTCATCATTATTATTTATGAAGTATGTATACAGTTATCCATGTTGCTCTTCAAGGCTGAATACAGGAAATGTATAATCATGGCGCCAACACAAGTATGCTGGAGGAGAAACTGGATTTCTCCTGCTGAAAGAGACTTTTTCACTTAAAGGAACCATATGTAAGAAATGTATTTCAATTAATCATAAAATGGCCCAGATATGTCATTAGACATTAAGAAATCATGTTCATTTCAAATACTTATATCACTGACAACAGTAGTCCAGCCAGGATATTGTCATTTAAAAAGTGAAGTTGCAGCCCTCAACTGATGTTGATGTTGTGTTTTGTCATGTCATGTTGTGTTTTGGCCTGATGCGCCACCCTCCACCTATCTACTAATCAGGAAGTCAGTAGTGTTTCGGCATCTGGGTTGGCAACTTCGAGTCAGGGGGGAGGGGGAGGGGATACACCGCTCTACAGTAATTTGAAAGTGATTGCAGTACCAGTTTTGGTCACAATCTTACATACTGTATGGTTCCTTTAATGTTATTGACATTTGTATACAGCCTCAAAGGTGTGAGTCTTTGATTCTACTCAGAGGTTGATATTAGAGAAAAACAGCAAATTAAACCCATCCATTCCATGCACCTGAAACAATGTGTTGATTGCCTGAAATAGTGAAACTTGGTTCATGCCACATTGCTTCCCATTCAAAGGAGTCATGTGGGATTTGGTAGGCTTTGAGTTGTCTTGAACCCAGCCACGCGGCACTCTTACACTGCCTTGCATTGCATTTAATACAGCTGGCACCAGCCATTAGCTGGTTTGTATGCTAACTTCATTGGATATCACACAAAGACACAAAGCACTCGCGTTTCTGCATTATGTTGCTATTACAAGCATAAAAAACAGCATATGTAAAGCCACAGGAGTGATAAGCTGACTTTTTAAGCACATAGCCTACACTGGACAGAAAACCTTTAGGAATACAATGAATTCAACAATAGACTATAATAGACTATAAGCAAGGATAACACCTTTTAAACAATGCTGATTGGTACTACATCAATTAATACAACTGAAATCGGACAAATTATACTGAAAGAAAACAAAATGCATTGCTACAAGTATCCCCTACACACTGTTTACAAGGAAGCATAATCATCAGAGAAAGAACAATAGCCTATTTTTACGATGCTGGAATCAAAACAAATAACTTCACAAAAAATGAAAAAGAATTAAAAATGTAGAGAAAAGATAGTGTTTTCTTTCACATCAGCATCACAGTGAAATACCACAATCCTCTATAGGAAGACTGTACAGGAGGCGAGAGAAGAGGCTCTTGATGCTCAGGGAGAGCTGAGGTACCCCACCTCTCCGCACTCTGAACTAATTCTGTGCAGCCTCTCAGAGATCTATCTAGTTTCCATGTGTACACACCCTTGAGGCGTTTTGACCTGGAAAGAGAAAAAAAAGCCTCAGCAAACTGCACTCCTTTCATCTCTGCATTCACAACATGTAAATCCTGCTTAGGCTTTTTCTCAGGAAAAGATAAATGGGCTCAAGCATTTGCAAGACTTCTACCTTGGGTTAAACAAAAAAAAACATGCCATACTTATACACATTAGACTGTGATGAAGCACTTTTAAGATACTCTCAGAGTGCCACTTTATATGTACACTCCAGCGTCATTTGTCAGTGTTACTTTGGACTGTTTTACTTTGGATGGTAATCTCCCTGCACCTATTAGTCCCCACAAGAAGCGCCTCTCTCTGGCTGGATTGGTAACCTCCGACGTCACTGATGGAGCAGAGTCAATCAGCTCCATCAAAATCCCTGTCTGGGCAGCCTCACAGCTGCAAAGATGAGTGTAAAAAATGAATTGGAAGGATCAGATAAAGCGATGACCTCTTTATGCAAAACAGCTCTGAGAGCCCAAAACTGAGCGGGTGAGTAAGGCAGGGGAGAGATGTTGCGAGGTCAGGGGGAGGGTGGGTGACTGGGTAGAGAGAGAAGAGCTGTGGAAATATCCTCTTCTCACCATCGGTATATGGCAGACAGAGAGACAAGCTTAAAGCCCCAAACTTGAAGGCAATCAGCTAGCTGCTGAATCCCGTCCAGAGAGGGATGTGCCATCTGTTTGGCTTTTGATGTTTGCTGCTGTCAACGGCGTAAGCCAGCAATTACAAGGCAGAGCACAGGGCTGGACTATGTTGTGGGAACAAGACCATCACTCTCCTGCAATGGGTTTTAAAATCACCATCATGGCTGGGGCCATCTTAGGGTTTTTTTTGGGGGGGGGGGGAGGGAGTGGCCAGGGATTTGGGCATTCGGGGAATGGGGCTGAGTGTGTAATGGTGTGTTTTTTGTTCCCTTGTAAAAAGGCTCCACCATTGCCCAGGGGAGTGAGAGTTTTTGAGGTGGGACTGTTTTTCAATGTTTTTCGTTTCCCCCCCCCCCCCACCCCCCCCACCCACCCAAAAAGAGGAAAGGAGGAGGGAGTAAGAAAGCAGAAGCTGAGTGTCTTTAATAAGTGCACTTCAGACAATCTCTTGGGCTCCGCGCACATCTTCAGCGAAATAAAGAGAAAAGCCCGTGCATTATTTACCACCTGCGTCTGCTCTGCGGCATCCGCCGATGAGCTCCTGACTGCAGAAAATGGATTTGCTGCAAAGGGGCGGCAGTAAAAAAAAAGAAAAAAAAAGAGAGAGACAAACACGGCCCCCAGCCAGCAGGGGCCCAGTGCCCCCCCCATACAGTCTACTGTACCTCCTAAGCCTCTGTCTGCCTCAATGATAAGAAACTGCTTTACATTGAACCCCTCCCTGGATCAGCCACCCCTGCAATTCTTCCTAAAGGTCATCAGCTGCCTGCATTCAGTATGCCTGCGCTCACAGGCAACGAAGACCATCTGTTTTGTTTTTTTCTCCAGTCCTCGTATCTTGCATGACAAGCGGGCGGAGAAAAAAAGACGTGAGGGTGACGAGCAGTGGCACAGCAGATAGGGGGCGTTAAAGGATGACATGTGGGGGGGGGGGGGGGGTTCTGAGGAACCTGCGTCGTGGGGTGGCCATCTGATAAATGGAAGATACATCCGTGGAGTCGTGTCCATGACAACGGCGGGAGCCAAGCGACGTGGTTGGGATGGGTTCCCTATCAGTGGCCTCCCTGTGAAGGAGCCAGCTTCACAGGAGCGCGAAAGAGAAAGAGAGAGAGCTCCAGCAACATGATGCTGATAGGAGGGAAAGATAAAAGCAGTTGCCTGCCTCCCTCCCACCAGAGAGCTGGGACTCGGAGCCACTGTTTCTTTGCCCTCCAGCATTTTCACAGGGGCACATGAAGTGCACAAAAACCCCTGATATGCAATTTAGCCATTTGTCACAACTAAAATGTGATTACAGTCCAAAACATCATGGGCCTCTTCTGGAGCACAAGTCGGTCTCAGACTCTTTTATAACCCGTCTTAAGAATGTGCAGTCATTCCTCTCATCCCCCAGGTCTGCTGTAATTTGCTCTCCCCATTGCTTTCCCATGAGTCCATGCAATATGTGCGCTGTAATGACCCAAATGACATGGGACTTTTCTTGCTTTGTTGCCCGGCTAATGAGTCACCCCGCCCAGGAGAGCAACAATCTGCCTTTTTTTTCTTTCCGTCTTTAAAGGGAAAAAAAAAGAAAACAGGCGGCGTGTCTAAGATCCTGTTTCCTATGAATTAAATGTCACTTCCACTGACTGTGAATGTGAACCGCCACCACGTCCTCAGTGAGCCATTAGCTTTGCTCATTAACACCAATTAAACCGTTTTTTGGTCTTTACCAGAGTGGAACCAATACTAGTCGTTTCAGCTTCAGGATTGTCAACATGTTATGACTCCTCTCGTTGTGGTGGGGTTATAAGCTGATGGTGAAGTATGATCACCCATGTCTATGTTTTAATGCATGGATTAAGGCCTAGCAGTACACTGCAAATCGATTAATATCGCCTTATACTTTTGATCCTGATTCACAACATATATTTTCCATGGGAAACAAAATGGCCTATATTTACAGGCAATTTCAGTAGAGATTAACAGAATTCAGTATTCTAGACAACCATTCTGTATGACTGTATGTCAGCAAAATAGCAAGGAACATGATACACAATGTGTAACTTATGATCACATCTTGTGTATGAGATCACACTGCAGCAGACGTCCCAGGAACTCACTGGAAATGAACTCGCCTCCCAAACAAAGCACTGGGGCTATGAATTTTGCTTACAAAGTCGACGGCCATCTTTGCCTTCCCCAGCAGCACATGACAAAAGCCATTTTTGTTATTCTGCTGAGCCTCTACATTTTCCCATTACGCTGTGAGTGTCATCATCAAGGACTGTCACGCTAATTGCCTACTGTGTCAAAGGAAACGCTCGCACAGTGCACTTTGTCGAACCTCCTCCGGCCTGTGTTTATTGACGCGGTTACACGCTCAGACGATGCCCTTTTTTAATTAATTCCAAGTGACCTTCCCCACACAACTTAATGCTATTAGAACACAGAAGGCCAAAGACTTTAGGTTTAGTTCCCCTTTCCAGGTAGTGTTAGTTGGGTCATTTCCACTATTGTTTCTGCTTGGTTTAGCGGTTGAGTCTCGGAGAATGTGAAATGAGGTTTGTCCGCTTTAGCACTTTGTCCTCAACCTCATGGGTTGTCAGGGCATCTTGTGTAAGCTCTTGCCACTGCTGAGATCAACAGACAGACATGTTCTGGCTTTTCTAACCGGTCCTCCTTCAGTAATAAGTAGAAGAAATCATGGACTTTGAACCCTGCCAAGGAAATGGCACAATATGATGCACAAGAGAAAGGAGGAATATGGAACAAAATAAAGGGTGTTGGCTATCGGAGGTGTCTAAGCACGGCACCATTATAAGCTCATTACACACCCAGAGCAATATTCTACTAAGAAGGGCTTCATTCATTCCAACGGGTGTTCAACGGTACCATTGATTCCTTTTTTTTAGCATAGCGTGGAGCCATCTGCCTTAAGTACTTCGCTGGAAACGACAGGCAGGAGCACAGCAAGCCACTCCTGCTGTAGCGAGGGATCTGGGGGGAAGCACAGTGGCGCAGGTACAAGGGAGTTAAGCATGGGATAAAAAGAAACTGTCGCCCCGTAAGGATTTGATCGAGGCCTGAACTGACATAACCGGCAGAGGGCTGATGCAAATCGAAGCAGTCACTGCAAAAGCACAAAGAATTGTGATGGCAAGTGCCAGGCATCATCAGCAATGCATTTTTAATCCAGATGGAAAGATTACGGTCCAAATGACTTCCCTCAATCAGAATGCTATGTTACTACCAAACATTACTTATACATTAAGATTAATGTGAGAAACTTTCAACCCTCCAGAGGAGATGAGAAAAGAGAAAAGGAGAGAGAGAGTGAGTTAGAAGAAAAGGGCAAGTTTAGAGGTCTTCTTTACAGGGCTATGATGCATACTATAGAAAAAAGCACAAGCTTGCCCCCTAGTGTTCATGATGAACCCCCATGACTTGTAATCAAATATACATGACCTCCTTCTCTTGCAGTAAAAAGGCCTAAATATAGCATTCTTTGTACATACTAGGCATAATTACATGATTCCCCCCCCCCCCCCCTTGCAACTCCCAAAAGTCTTGGCTTTATTTCTAATTCAGCATGCCGCCCTGACAGCCTACACCACTTAGCCCAGGCTGAAGTAGTCAGCTGGATGTGTGCAAGACTCATGGCCTTTTCTCTCTCCATGCCCCTCGGTAACAGGCTGTCTTGGTGCTGCTGTGTCACCCGCAGAGTACACAACCACAGACATAGTTGCTTCGACGTAACACACTTGCCAGTTTGGGGCTGGTGGTATTTTCCGCGCAGAGCAGCAACACGTTTTTTAACACTGTTCTGAGGTTTCTAAAAATAATAATAAAAATTAAAATAAAAACACACACAGCCACTTTAAATAACCAGATGCATCTGCAGTGTTGAATCATGCATCTGTGGTTCCTGTTCCTTACAGGGGGCAGAATGAGAGCAGGCAGAGAGAAGGCGGGTTGGGTTGGGTTGGGTAGGAGGGAGTCTCTTCTGGGGGGGGGGGGGAGCAGTGTGGGGCGTGAAGAACGGCCAACGCTCATTAATGAGACCAGAGAAACCAGCAGGCATCCTCCCTCCCAGCCTGCGCCCGCCCGCCCGCCACTCCACACCATTTGCATTCACTAGCACATCTCTGAAAAGCAGCGGCGCCCACCGGACTGAATGAATGAGCCATGGCTGCAGCTCACTCCCTCCATGCGCTGCATAGAGAGAGACACACTGATAGAGCAGACGGCTCCTGCCATCTTATCCAAACATCTGCTTTCTGTTTTCTCTCTTCAGAAAAGAAGCACTGTTGTGTACAGTAAACACAACAAATAAACAAATAAAATAAATAAACTGTATACATTCTAATATACATAATATATGCCTTCACACTATGCTATGCCTATAAGGCTTTTGTTTCCAAATGAATCCATAAGCATGCCTGTTAAGGAAACTATTCAGTCTCTAACAGAGTCACTAAAGAACTAACATGCCTCTCAAAATATACCAAATGATGGTCCCTGGGAAAGAGCAGTGCCAGCCTCATAAGTCATCTTAAATACATAGGCAACACAGACACTTCCTGATATCCTGCTGAGTGATGAGTGGTTTCAATTTGACCGAGGAGGGGTTGACATCGGAGCCATCCGCTATGTGAGGGCATGTCCTCCAGACAGCATTTATCATCATCTTCACTGCGGCCCTAAAAAGATTTTTCTTATCCCCACTGGCCATCAACTGCCACCGAGGGTGATGTGGAGGAGATATATGCCGTGCTCCGTATTTATTGAAGTGAGTCCACACGTCAGTCTCTGGCCACGGGTCAGTAATCTAGCAAGATTAGAAAAACAAGCCCTTCTCCTCTAGCTCGCTTCCTGGCACGGCTGTGCACTGTGCCGTTGGTTAAGGACCCCTTCTTAAACCTCTGACAGCACAAATCCCCTTTGCTGTTGGCCTGTTATACTGATGAGATTTATATTTGTCCAGCGGCTTTTGCCATCAGGATGAAGGCTATTGATGGCTGTGAACGCAAATCAATGGCAAGGCTCAATATTCAAATGAGCAGTCACATTTGTCCAGTGTTTTTAGCTGCGGGGGTCAGATGCAATTTGGCTGACATGCACGTCCCTGACATTATTTAAACAGCTCCCCTTGCATTGCGGCAGCTTTCACAAGCCCAAAGCCTGACACCATTTTCCTAGTGTGAAGAAGTTGAGCTCACAGTTTGGTTAGCCACTGTGGCTGCAAGGAGTGAAAAGAATGAAAAAAAAAACCCACCATGATGGAAAAATTCTCCTCAAATCTCCTCTATTTGATGTCATCCCCCAGAGATAGCTTTTGGAAATTAGTTTCAAGCCGTGGCTTGCTTCACACGAAGGCAACGATTTTCCTTTCTTATGACGATCACCTGTAAGCATTGATCACAGTGACTGAGATAACTGCCTATCCCGTTTAATTTGCAAATGGTGGCAATAGTAGTATTGACTGACAACATTGCAAATAGAGAAGTGCATAGTTTAAACATTGGCCTAATTAAAACAAACCAGTTGCTGAAGTTGCTTTTGTTCGGCCAGCTAGCAGGAAACCACAGACCAACCTGAGACCCACCCAGAGCAACGATAGGAAGAAAAGGACAGATTTAATATGCAGCAAGCCTTTGAAAGCAGTCTGCCCTCCTGCCATTGCCTTCCAGCCAATCTCCGCCTGACTGAGGATACACGAAAGCAGTCTGCCCTCCTGCCATTGCCTTCCAGCCAATCTCCACCTGACTGAGGATAAATCTTGACAGAGCTTGAGAACTAAAGCACGAGAGAGAACCGGCTTCAAAGTGTGGGACTGCCCCAAAGCCCGGACTACTGAGAGGTTAGACCAGAGGCAAAGCCCCCCCCACACACACACACACATACACCTGAAAACGCTCCAAATATTGCTGACATACGATGCGCTGGAGAGAGTTGATCTCTTTAAACTCACAGCGTAGTAACTCAACCTTCACTTCCCTTCCAAATATATGACTGCCCTAAACCCTGTCTGCTCATTATGATTTAATAAGGTATGGCAAACAATGCTGACAAACCCCATGATACCTAAACCCATTATCTAAGCATTTCTGCTTTCCCTAGTGGAACAAATTGGTCGGCTTAAGTGCAATTCCAATACAGGTTGCTGTAAAAATGGAAGAAGCACCCTCGTAATATATTTCCTCGTCCGAAAGTGCAATTTAATACCCTTGCCATTTTTTTGTCCCACTGGACTTTTATGTTCTACAATCACATCAGCAGCATTGATCTAACAGGAACAAATCATTCCCTGTCCCAGAAATGACCAGTTAATTAGGGCCTGACATGAAGGTCATGTCTGTCAACATACAGGCTCAGCTTAGTGCACAAACAGACAGTGGAGACAAACACAATGATTGGCTGCCCTTTTTAGATAAAGTGGGATAGCCTGTTCGGTATCGCGAGTGTTGACCTTATACCGTCTTCTGCTCTGCTATTGAGCAAACGGAGCACGACCACAAATCCCGCTAAGCCATGCTTATATGCCATATTCCATCAAGCATGCTTTTCTACTAAAGAGATTTGTTTGTTTTGTCAAGGTATGCTCACATAAGCATGTATGACAAGGGATTTAACTTGGGACGACATACGGACTTCGTAAGACAAAAACCAACATTCAGCTAACCTGGTGAGAGGGAGAGAGAGAGAGAGAGAGAGAAAGAGAACTATATAATATACTATAGACAGATAGATAGATAGATAGATAGATAGATAGATAAAGAAGACAAGTTAAAGAAGATCTGCTTGCAAACACTTCTGTACAGACAGTTGCACTTTCAACTACCCCCCGCCGATTAGTGTCAGGTTAAAGCATCCCAACTTTGTAATGGGATAAGTCACCCTCTATTCCACCCCCCAAAGATAAAGATCTTTATCACATGTCCTCAAGCTTTGTTATTCTTGGAGGGTATGTGGTCAAATTGGCTCTCTGAAGATAAAAGGTTTTAGACCCTTTTGCCAGTCAGTCCCCTCCACTTCAGCTGAACAGCGGATGGGGGACTCGCCCCAACCTGGACAGATAAGATATACGTTGGCCCTCGACCCCTGCTTTCATCGAAGGGGGAGAAAGTGACGGACCGATAAGGCAGCATCAGTCAACACAGCCTCCATCAGCGGTACCCACAATATAGATAGCAGCCAGAGAGGCTGCAGGGCAGCAGGTGATGGGCAGTTGCCAGGGCTCCTCAAGAGGTGTGTGGAGGAGGAATTAAAGTGATCTCATGCTGAGGGGGTTCGGGAGCTTTCCCCTCACATCTCAACGGCCTCTTTGAACAAATGAAAGGCCTTCCTCATTTTCTTTCCCTTTTTTCTGAAAGAACATTTAGAAGGAAAAGGCATCTTGGGCTTGACTACAAAGTCTTTTCCTAGTAAAGATTTTTTTATTCTTCTTCTAAGAAGACATGTTTGGCCACAGTGCTGGAAAGTTACAATGACATGAACAAAGTAATTTTTTTGGATGGACTGTGTGTTCACCGTTAAGCTAAGGCAGGGGTGGGCAAACTTTTTGGCTCAAGGGCCACATTGGGTTTTGAAAATTGGCCGGCGGGCCACACAACAAACATACAAAAAGTATATATTTTTGTAGCCTATAATTTAGTATCAAAAGTATTTATTTTAAAATATTAATTGCTTAAAAAATACTGCTAATTTGATGCTGTTGAACAAATGTATAAATTGTGCACTGTTGCTTTAATGTTTTTAAATTCACATAATTCACGTTTATTTCTCAATGATCTTCTGCCTGCTCCGCTATGGCTAGTGCTGTACCTATGGCTGTGCCCTCACACAGTTTTTAAATGGTCAGTAGTGGGAACTACTGTTGCCTTAATGATTTTCTTTTAAAAGTTTCTTATAAGAAGCAGATATCAATTATCAACAATGACAAGCCAGCTGGAACCTGCCGCTCTCTCCCTCTCGTGAGCGCAGACGCGTTCCCAATTAAATGGATCGCATAACGTTCACGTTAGATCTGCTGCAAAGGAGATAACTAAGAGTAGGCCTATCATCTCTATTTAACATGATGTTTTGACATTGACATTATAAACGTTCTCTAAGGAGAGTGAAAAGCAGTTTGCAGTAAAGCTAACCATCGTCGTCTCTATCGCTGGGAAAAAAATAGCGAGCAGCCTGATAACCAAATTAAATGCTCGGCGGGCCGGATGAAAGTGCTTGGCGGGCCAGATGCGGCCCACGGGCCGCAGTTTGCCCACCCCTGAGCTAAGGTAATACTGTGAATGTACACACAATTCCTTAAAAAGGACAATATACCCTAATGCAAAAAAACAAACATCTACATTTTTACACACAGTGTTACATAATTAAATTAATATTGGTTGTGGAAAACAACATTTCCTATTCAGGCAAGGTCTTCCTGTGGTGAAACTGCAATATGGCTAAAGCAATTGCTTCACTTCTAGTCCTGAATCTGATCTAACAGTGAGGCACTACTGTTGAGTTAAAAGTTCACCCAAAGGCTGTTACCTTCACTTCTAACATCCTGACATGGTCAAATGAGCCTGGACATTTCATTGTGCTCAGCTCAATTTGTCAAGGCCCTCAAGAAAGTAGAGTCACTGGAACGGTCACTTCAGTGAGCCCAGACATGGCTTCTTCTCTTAAATGAGATAACAATGTATCTGAGAGGTATAAAAAATACTTTATGCTTTACTGCATTTTGCATGTAACCAACGAAACCTAATACTGAATGTGTTTATTGTGAAATAATATAATTCACTAACAACGAAAACAGTAAAGCCTGTGGTAAGTTGCTATATCACAAATCAACAGTGTCAACAAAAAGATAGATATTGTTTGCCTGTCAGCATATGCTGTTTGCTATTGAATTAAAGAACACTGGCTTAGCAGGAGAGATAACAGAGAAGTTAGAGTTAATTCCCAATCTGATGTGGCCAGAACTAATTATTGCATCACAATTTTCATCAAATGATACTACAGGACAACATAACCTCTTTAATAGTCATTCAACAACAACTACAATTCTAAAAGGACATGACTGTAGGTTGGATGGTGTCATCACATGTTTTGATTTTGTGTTGATGCTCTAATTAGCACTCTAGCATTCAAGCTGTTTACTGTCAATTGTAATGTGCATGTGTAATGTACATGTACATAAGCACTATAAGTCCTATGTCAATCACTAATTTGAAGCTAATTTCAGAACTATATTTGTATAATTAATATATAAATTATATACAGCCAAAGATGTTCTCTCGCCTTTCTGTTCAGCTCCTACATCTGGGTACAGTTCAGTAGCACACCAAAAGCATAGCGTTGGAATAAAGTGAAAAACATTCCTATGTGCATCTGTCCGACATATAAATCATGGCAAGAAATGCATGTGCGAATGTTATTGCAATCAATATTCTGATCAATGCTATTGTGGGATTACTACACGAGTGGGAAATCTCATCCACAGCATATATCATAATAAACTGGCAGATTGACATTTTGTGGAATTAGTTGAGATATACTGTATATGTCTGGGGATCCATAGGAGAGCTCCTCCTGTAGAGGAGAGGCCATCTCCTCGTGAAGACATGAGATAAAAGAGCAGACAGAGTGCAGGGGAGGCCATCAATATTCAGTGCACTCTTGCTTTTGACTTTCCTCTTCACAGCGTCTCTTTCAGGACCTTCTCTTGTGTAACACACGCCATCTCATCCTGCTGTCTTTCTCCTGTAGCTTCCCAGGGTCTATTTCATCCCATCTTTTGTTTGTGTTGTGTGTGTATGTGTGTGTGTGTGTCTGTTGGGGGATGATTGAGAACATTCAGTTGTTATTTTATGAGACAGTGCAGATCTGCTGTTTTGAATGTGCACACTTTGTGCCAGAGATGGAGGACGACAATTACTAAAAAAAAAACGGGTGGCCGAGACGCTTCTCTTTTTTCCCCCCACAGAAATGGCACAGCTATAAAATATGGATGGCCACCGCCAACAAGAAGGCATTTGTGAGCAGCTGCAGCGAACTTGTGTTTCACTGTGAGGGGGCGCGCGCTTTGCCAAAATAGACCGTCTCTATTTCCCAGGATGATGTGGGAGGCCGGGCACCAGTTCACAGAAGCTGTTTGTGTTTACATTTGATATGCGGTTTCTTAGCCCCTCCACAAAGCGCTCCCGTCGTCATGCCTCTCCATCCTATTTGCAGACCCCTTTGCCTGCTCCTCACACAAAAGCCAAGGCTCCCCCAGGTCTTAGGGCCCATTCGCTGCGATTAAACCTGACCTAATGCTCACAGTTCTGTCTGGCTATCCTCACAGCAGTTCTGAGTGCACACCATAACTATGCCTACAAAGAGCTAAGGCTAACTCACCCAGACTAGCGGTCCATAAATGAAGGTGAAGACATAGTCTAAAAGATGACATAGAATGGATGAACAGAGTATTTCACCTTTTTCTCTGATGCTAACATAGAAGGTGTCCAACTTTGGTCTGTCAAGAACGTGTTCAGATGCTATTTTACAAGCCCATTTACGCTGGGGAATAAAATGGCCCATTTTAGCAGATATCTAGCGCCTCCTCATGGCACCCATATGAATAGTTTACTGAGCTTCACTTTGATTGGCTGCCTTGCAGCCAAAGATCGTTCACAATAGGCTCCAGCAACTTCTTCCTGAATCTCCAACAACGTGACGTGTGGAGCTGGGCGGTAATCAGAGGAATGATTTGCATTACATACAGTAATTTCCTGTGTATTAGCTGCATTGTGTATAAACCACATGACAGTGTTTTATGCAAGTTAAAAGAAACAAAACCATACTAATACCATATTAACTGCCCCCGTGTACTGTATTTTGCAAAATCAATGTATAAGCCGCGGCTAATAGTTGGGAAATTACGGTACTGTATTTGTGTCACAGGCCCTCATGTGCCGCTTTTTAGTGGACATTTCAAAGATTCACACATGATGGAGGAAACAACCGTGTTTCCAGTATACGGTTGCTTTGTGGCCATGCAACAAACGTTCCTTATTCAACAAAACCTAAGTCAAAACAATTTTCCATTCTATGTCACCTTTAACACGTATACCGTACCTAATCTTCCCCTAGTTTTCTGTCCTTAACCCGTTTACTGCCCCTGACCCCCCCCCCCCCCCCCCCATCTATACTTCTTCATTCCGTGATGTTCACTCTTTGCGAGTCTGGTATTTTTAGACTGTTTTATTCACTCTGAATTTTAATTTTGCCTGGCATCCTTGAAATTACAGGGAGATAAAAGAGATCCAGAGCTATGTTAATATCTCTTTGAAGATGGAGTCAAATTGGCCATAGAATCCCTGGCTTTCTTTTTTTGCCTCCTGTGTTGAATACACTATGAGGTGAGAATGCAGCGTCAGCTCACCGTTGGGCAGAAGTGAGAACAGTCCACATCTCCATCTTGTTTTCCTCAGCAGATTAGTTTCTGAATTCCCATTACCAGACATCAATCTAATCTCAACACAGCTCGACCTACCCAATCCCACTAAAGGGAGTTTTTAATAAGGGGGAGAGGTGCCACACCAACCCAATAACTACCAATAAAAAAACCCCACATATTTCCTTTTCTTTTGCCCTATATTTCACTCTTTTTCCAACATCCCTTGTATTTATGATGGAGCAGGGACTCGGACATAGCACTGCAAAATAAGGTTATTGGACATGGACTCAGGACTCTGAGGCTAAATTGCAGTGTTCTTCCCTCCCAACTGCCTCTTGTCTCTTTTGATCAGAAAACTATTTCAGAGTTCTTCAGTTGATGACATGGCCCAGTAAACTGGGGTGTTTTCTTTCCTTCTACTTGTTCCTTTGATGCACACAGGGTTATATCTGCCCAAATGAGAGGCTTCTCAAAAATAGGGGTGGGACAAAATATATCCCATGATTTCTTTATGCAACAAGCTATTGATGTGCTGCCACCAAATGTTGATATTTTCACAAAAATATTATATTGTACATTTTGTAAATGGACTCATTTGCCAATTTACCTTACCAGAGTCATTACTTAAAGGGACACCAGGCAACGTTTTCGTGTTAATTAATCATCTTCGTAAGTCGGTATATGATTAAATGACTCATTACGGGGCGAATGAAGGCTCTCTCGTCCCGCCCCTACTGCCTGTAGGAAGAATATCCCACTTGCAAGTTTGGTGTATCCTACCCGCCAACCGAAGCAGGATCAGTTTACAGCACAGAGGCAGGCTAACGAAATGCTAGAGATTGTCACAAACGTGTGTATAATGGCAGAGCCGGCGAAGAAGCAGCGAAAACCCTTGACGGAAGACGCAAAGAAAAGGAAAAGAGCTTCAGACCGAGCGAGGGGGAGTTTCGTAGAGAAAAAGCATCAGGCTTGCCTGGTGTCCCTTTAATGAATAAACATAAGCATGCTCATTGGGATGTGTCTAGAAACACTGAAATATGCATTTAAAAAGACATCTATTTGTTATTCCTTTAGAGGCATATTTTTTGACCATTTGAAGAGATAAAAAAAGATTTTTAAGACGCTCTCAGCTAAAACTCACTGATACCCTGACCGTAGATTCATGTTTTGCAGTGAGTATAGCAGAACCACTGAATCGTGATACTATCATTATTGTGGGCAAAGTTTCATGACAATATCGATTCGTCAGTTCCCACCCTGTGATTCCAACCTCTACTCAATAACCAAAGAGGCCAAGGTGTGCCTTACTGAAAGAGCAAGAATTACTCTCATATTCTATGTAAGTGGGAGGAGGATTTTTTTGCCAATACATCTAACCCCTAGCAGCTTGAAAATAACAGTGTTTTAACTACCCGGTATTTTTGTATGATGAATATTCAACTGTCAAGCCCTTTGATCAGCAATGCTGACAACCAATTCTCCCCCACCTCTCGGCCCCACTCTTCACACTCTCCAGTGTAGTGTATTCATTTTGCAGTATCTGATTGCCTCTCAGATCACCAAACCCGATTATTATGGTAATCTCCACCATCCGGGCTGATAAGGAATCAGACAGACATTCCAACCTGGCATGTGATATGTATGTGATCTCGTGTTCTCTGCATCTCTGAAACACTTCAAACTAACATGCAGCAATGCAGGATTTGAAACAGCCTCAACACTGTTTAATATCAAGCAACTACATGAAAAAAAGACTTCCTCCATTTTGCCTCTTTACTTCACTTCCTGCTACATCTCTGATAGAGACGGAGTACAGCACAGAGGCTTTGCTGAACCTCCCTTCTCCCAATGGAACAGTCTCTGGTGCTACAGCAGAAATAGTCAGCCCCTAAACTCCAACAGCCTGACACTATCAGTGCATGGCGCAGCACCTCAATCTGCCTCTCCCATCCGTCTGAAGAGCCGTTAAATGTACCGTGCCGTGGATTAAATAGTGAGTTAATTACTCTCCTCTTGACCTGCGAGTAAAATGAGCCACGGAGTCTCAGTTATCTGCGTAAAGCGCATTAGCTCAAGGTTTCTGTAATTGCTTTAATTAGTCATAAACCATGCCAATCCACTGTTAATTGACCACTGTTCTGATACAATGTAATCAGCAGAGCTTGTGAAATGTGCCAAGCACTCCCTGCAAATGTAGATGAATAACATGTGGAAACAAAAGGTGTCAGATAAGAGAGACAGAGCCTCCATGCCAATGGCAAAAGCAGGATGTTGTCAATGCATCATCTACAAAGGGCACTATAATAAGCACTGAGAACTAGGGGGGTTTTGATATTTCATATTTCAAGTCTCCCTTTCTTGAATTGGTAGCTTTGAATTCAGACTCTTTCCTGATTGTAGCTGCGAGCAGCGTGATACTCTTGAGACCTGCGATTGCATGATGTTGCTGCATTGTTCCACCTTTTTAAATATCTCTCATCACTCCATTAGGCAATCATACATGCTTATCCTAAGAGTTGAGGTCTGTCTACCCCTCTGTCTTTCCATCTCTCTAGCTGTCTTGGTAACTGACCCAGCTGAAGCTAAACCACCGCTTTACTTTCTAGTTCGCTCAAAGATGCGTGAGCCGGCAGCAGGGCACTGAAGGAGTCTTAAATGGAAAGCGGATGATGACTAAGAGCATCTCTCCCCCATGCCGTGGTGGGTGTTCCCTTTGCAACTCCTCCTCCTCTCTCTCCTCAGAAATTGCTTAAGACGCCGTGCCATCATGGCTTTGTTATTTACAGCGCCCTTTGAAAATGTCTTCTGCATCTTATGCACTCTAAACCTATTTGTGAGTCAGAGAGTAGATGGGTGGGTGACAGATGACTACATGTGAGCATGTGTCTGTGTGTGTGTGTGTGTGTGTGTGTGTGTGTGTGGAGAGGAATAAACACAGAGGTCAGAGAGGAAGACTTCCTGTGACTTTCCACTCTGTTTATCTCAGCTTATTCCCATAACGCCTTCTTCAAAGCGTGGTGCGATATCGCACAGCAGCTTGGTACGAAACTCGGCTTGCTCACACCTTCAGAGGAGGTGTATGGGTGGCAAAGCACATGTCCTGCAAACTCCTCATAGAGCAAACAGAATCAAAGAGTCATGGCCATACTCTTATTATGTCTTAGTTTATAAGATGGAGATGGAGAGAGACATGTCTGAGGGTCTGCCACATATGATGCCATAGAAAATAAATTGTACTTGATCTTTCTGTTAGCCATGAGATTGTTTTTAGTACCAAGTTGTGGCCATTGAGATCATTTCTTTTCATTTTGTTTATCATTTCTAGCCTGAAATTTGGAAGGATGGGATGGAACACAAACTATGAGTCTGGCTATGGACACTAGAGGGCTCAACATAAGCAGTGGCCTGCTGGCCCAGGGCAACGAAAAGGGCACATTGAGCAAAGTAAAGCAGGAGCTCATTACAATGTAAGAAATTAACCGTTTTGTGTAAAAGTGACTCTTCTGCACCAGTAAATATATACAAGGGGCCAGCTCAAATCTCATGCATTGGCCTATAAGGGGCCAGTGACAGTGGGTCAATAGATACGTTCACACCGCAAGTCTTAATGCTCAATTCAGATTTTTTGCTCAGATTTTTTGTTTGGTTGTTTACATTACCTTTTAAAATGTGGCCAATATTAGATTCCAGTGTGAACTGTTTGCGGTTCCGAACTGACCGCATGTCTAAAAGAACAATAACAATGGCATCAGCTAACTCCCGCCAGCGCATAATTGTGACAAATATCGACGTAGATTGACATAAAAGTCACATCAAATCTGCCTTGGAATTTCACACTGCGGCCGCATTGAAAAAAATCAGACCTGCGTCTGATTCAGGACCACATGGAAGTGGTCTAAATCAAATTTGAAAAAATCAGATCTGGGCAAAATTTGAGTGTTCACAAGAAGTCTGACCTGGTCACTTGACCCCAAAAAAAATCAGATTTGGGCCACTTTTGCCTGCAGCCTGAACGTGGCCATAATAAACCTTTTAAATTGGTTCTGTTCACACAAAACAGTCCAGCCGGTTATGATGAGCGCAGCATAAAGTAAAGCATGCATCATTCTGAAGTACGCAAGCGAGCCACCATGCCTCATCTCAGTGTTTTCATAAGAGGGTCATGCGCCTCTGTCTGGGTCACTTCTTCTGACGAGAACGCTACAAATATGGCACCCTCTTTTGCACCACCCCTTGGTTGGTAGCTAGGTCGGTGCCCGTCTGGTACAAGTGGGTTCAGCCACGTTGGGAAAATCCATATTGTTGCAATAATGCCAGATCCACAGAGAGGGATCCATATTCTACCACCCCCCACCCCCTGCTCATCTCTCCCACCCCTCTGTGCCGGGGAGATTACTGATATCATTATAATAGACGTTCTGGCAGGGTGGCGGCAGTCACATTTAATTTGGCATGTCCCGATATCTATACAAGATAATCAGGCCCCACGCCACAGGCCGCCCGCTCGCTGCTGATCGCAGCACGTACCTCAGGGACTCCAGGCAGTCGCGGATGGAGAACACTCTTGTCAGACGTGCATTGTGATAAGCAGCCGCCCAAAAGAATTCCCTGCATCCGCCTCACAATTCATTGGGCGCTGAGGTCCAGTGCCTGTGAATGTGACAATTATCCTGAGACAACTTTTCGACTTGCCAAAAGAAGTTTTGTAACATAGTTTTCATTTGTTGTTCATTGTTCTTTGAAGTGTGTATGACTGTGTGTGTGTGTGTGTGTGTGTGTGTGTGTGTGTGTGTGTGTGTGTGTGTGTGTGTGTATGTGTGTGTGTGTGTGTGTGGGGGGGGGGGGGGCATCCCAAGCGTAAAATGTATATTTTACCAATTTAGCTGAGGCTACATTCAAGCCATTACACCCACTTGGAATGGTTTAGTGTGTCAGACTTCACACCCTAATTGTTTAAAGTGACTCTGCTAAGCTTGATCCAATCACTCTGCTCTACATCTTGAGAGACAGAGTGCGGGTTTGTTTGAGAAAAAGGCTATATAGCAATTGACTGAGAAATTACTTCACATGAAATTCTTACTTGGTTGCTTCTCTAGAAGTGCTAAATCCATTGCTCTGTGGAGTGAATCAATCGACTCGCTGTTTGATTTTTCTGGCTTCACTCTTTATTAGAATTGATGTTGTTGAAAGACCAAGAAACTAGCAATTCATAGCAATAAATCTGCATGAAGTTAGCAGTGTCATTTCTGTGCTACGCAAATCTCACGCTAGGTACAGGGAATCGGCTCCTGCTTGTTTGAATTCAGTCAACATATCAGCAGAAACAGTAATTGCTGTAATTGTACAGCAGTGGAAGTGCCTACATGTTTGCCTTCATCACAATGGTGCTGAGCAACCCTGCCGAGCAGCATACTGATTGCATCAGCACAACAGAGAGACGATACAATAAACTCAATGTTGACAAACATGTGTGACATGCCTGCTTATACTGAGCTTAACCTGACATTTTTATAGAAAAATGTCAGGTTAAGCTCTTGTTGGCCTAAAGGAAACTACTGCATCTCTGCCTGTAGTAAGGATCCATCTTTTGAATTTACAGCACAGCCATGGGTTTATTACTCTGTGTACTGTGTGTCTTAGATATCCTTGTGTATTACACAACAGTCCTCTGACAAAGCTAAGCAGCACAGTAAACTGACTCAGCAACTACAGTATTTGTCTTGCTTGAATAATCTATTACACATTTTAAGCAAGTTTTACACCAGATGGCTTTTGATCTCCCACAATTAGAGTAAAAGGATGGGAAATCACAGCAAGGAAAACAATAACTACCGCTTTCTCACCAATGCAGCTGCATTTTGCAAACATTTGCAATGCTTTGTGACATCACCCATTTTCTATTTGCTCAGGTCTTCAGATGTTCTCCAGATAGAACATTCATCATTTGATAACTGACCTCCAATAACCTCGGTTCACCTCATACAGAACAAAACAAGAACAGGAACACGTACAGTATTTCTCTCAGCCTGATACCTATGTTTGTTGAATTTGTGAGATTCAATCAACGATTATTGAACATTAACAGCTTCATTGTGGTTTGTTTCTCAATGGACTGGAAACCAAAATCCAGCACAGAAGTTTCTGCCAGAAAATTTGACTGTGAAATCAACAGTGCGGGCGATAAAGAGAGAGAAGAACCCCTGACTTATGAGCATGACAAAGGCTCCAGTCATCCACCTAATTTAAGAGCGGCTTCTCCTCTGTCTAATTAACAATTTACTAGGCCATCAGTCAGCCTTTCCATTGTGCTATAATCAGCGCAGCAATTGCAGCCGTTCTTTTGCCCCCTTCCCACGTGTGCTGCAGATTAAATGATAAAATTTTCATGGGAGACATGCATTGGAGCTGAATGGATGGATGGCAATGCCAAATCTTGCTAGCGCGTGGATGACAGAGAACACAAGCTTTTTCCCTCCCTTGCTTTAAACATCAATTAGCCTTCATGAGGACAAAATGGATGTAAGTGTACAAGAATGAGAGAGGTGGGCTCTGGCTGTTAGGTTGGAGATTTATAAGTGCTGTTTTTTATTTATTTTTTCAAGTGGGGAGTGAATGCGGTGACACTTGAGCTGCCCCATTAGTCGCGGATAGTCACTCCCCAGGGATCACTCAGGCCACTGACCGTGTCTTGTCTAGGGTGTGGGAGCCTTCCTGCGCCCCCCCCTCTCTGCCTACCACTAGAGTGTGCTTGAGCCTTGTGCCATGGCGGGACACTGCATCGCACCACCAATCAGGACAGCTGTAAACACACGCACGGTTATGATCCTCTTCGCGCCGGCACTGTGCTCTTTTAAAGGATTATGATACGGTTTATGGCGGAAGGGATTTTGGGCAGTATATAAATAAATCTCCTGATGTTACATAACACAATTTCAGCCAAAGCTCCGGGGGATACGGCCTCTACCTTGAAGAAAAAAAAAAAGTTGGGCCATCTTTATTTATTTTCCCATTAAGTTGAACCGTTGCACTGTTGGAATACTTGCATTATGTTCACCTTGAAAAATGTCCAAATGTCAAATGCTCTCTCGTAGAGGATTAAGTCATATTGGTGTGAATTCCATATTCTTCCTTTATTGTCTTAGATTTTAATTTCTTTCATAGATGCCAATGCAATTTCAGACCATTAACATTTTATATCCTCATGGCTACAGACTTGTCTCTCTTTGGCTAGGCCATGAATAGAAGAGCCATGATCCAGAGAAAGCACTTGGCATGTTTCTTTCATTTCAACCACAAAGGATGAAGATTAATTTGGTGTACTTGCAGTGTGGGATATTCATACCCGACTGTTTTGTCATGAATACCTGTCAGATCAATTTGTTTTGCGCCAGCATGAGAATACGACATTCAGAACCTATCTTCCATCACATAATGAAATGAGTCTTTGATGCTGACAAGGAAACCTCAAGTAGCCAATTGCTATTCCATTACACACTATTTTATTCTATTCTAATGGGCAAAACAACTCAATTTTGTCTCCCATCTTATTTTATGTTTACGGTGTGTGAAATTGCATTGGAAATTATAGACTTCACTAACCATGCTTAGAAGATTACCCAGAAATCAATAATGACAAGTGCCCACCACGTTCTCAACTTACACATTGCCTTTATGGACATACCAATGCATACTTCCTGGTCATATTCTTATGGTCACAAAGTATTTTGAATAACGTACCATCCCAAATGCAAATAATAATCACCCTTACAGCAACATAAAACATGCAGGCACACAAGCTCCCTAAAGGCCAGAATTGATATTATAATTGGGATCAATCAACGTTAATTGCATACAGATGCTTGCAACATCTTGACAAACATTCATTTTCTGTCAACAGTCTCAGGAACACCCCTATGAGATGGTGCAGTATATTTGGCAGTGGCACTAATCTCTCAATAAAGACAGAACTACTTCTAACATCCAGACAGCCATCACAGACCATAAACAGTTAAATTTGAACGATTTGGTGTTAACATTCCATTGTAACGGTAATTGCATTGTTACGTTAGCCAAACCCACGTCCAGTTCCACCGTTTGTTCACGGAGAGCTACCTCCTCAGACTGTTTGCGAGTGTTTGCAAACGTTCGCCAAAAACTCAAGGCAAACAGAAACCAAGGGTATTCCAAGTATGTGGTTAAGTGACAAACCTGGTTAACTCAGAGTAAGCGGTAAACCTCCTAATAGAAGAGCTGCATGGCTTCATTCTCCTAACAAAACAATGGCATAGGGCTCTTGTTGTTAAGTTTATCACTTATTTTGAGTTAACTTACCCAGGTTTGTCACTAAACTACATACTTGGCTGTTTACAAATGCTGGCCTATCTTGAATGTGAATTTGAACCCACCTCAGGTGTGCATATTTAGGTGTTTCCGGACGTAGTGCAAACAGTACCTTGGTGAAAAAATGATAACAGCAAGAGTGAGAAGACATCACACTCCCCCTTTAACCCAGCTGACTACATCCAGTTCAGACTATCTGCTTTATGTATGCACAGTTAAGAATTGAGCAAGGTGTCAGCTTAGACAGGTAAACACATGTTGTATGGGAGAAGGTGTTCACTGCAACACATTTCAGGAGGTTTATCAAGCCCCTCGAGGGGAAAGGGCTCTGCCGCAGCAACACTGGCCTCCTGCCAATCAGGGCTCCAGCGGAGGCCTGACCTCTTATCAAAGAGCAGCCTCAATTAGAGTGTCCACAGAGAGTACATGCAGCACTACACCCACACTCCACCCTGCCCCACCGCACCCAAACCCATCCTTCCTCTATTGATTCCTCTGGGAGACTTCATGGAACCGGCTGAGAACTCCTCCTCCCCACCTTTCTCATACTCGTTTGCTGACTCTTTGTCTAATCATCTTTTTGGCTGTAGTGGAAATATACTGCGTGTGTGTGTGTGTGTGTATGATGGTGTGTGTGCGTGTGTGCGCGCGTGTGTGTGTGTATTTATAGAAGGCTGTGTTAGATTGGGACCCGTGACCATTTTTGTGAGACTGCAGACTCCCACCTGGCGCAAGTGAAAAACATCTTTCCCATCTGCTCCCCTCAGCCGGACAGATTGCGCTATTCACAACAGAATGCGAACCAAGCACTGACCTGTGTCGCCTGGGTGAATATAAAAAAAAGCCCCAATGGATTCTACGAGCACAGACGGCGTGTGTATGAGGATCTGCATGCTCTCACCTTTATGACGGGCTTAAATGAGCTCAGCTGCTTTTCAGTGAGTTGGCGGTTGGGGCGTTTCACCTTTGCCAACGTCCTTCATTTTCCCAGTGAAAAGGCTAGATATTTTATTGTGACAAATAGCATTTAGACTTTCTCTTACAGAAGGAGGGAGGAGGTCCTTAATTTGAGGTGGTGCTGCATTTGTTTATGACTCTCTGTTCTCTGTCTCTCTTCTCTCTGTCTCTCTCTCTCTCTCTCTCTGTCTCTCTCTGACTCTTTTGTTAGCTCACCGATGGAAGCAGGCAAAGATAAACACTCATTCATTTCCGATTCCCTTTCAGAGCAGCGTGGAGGGAGCCCAAACTCACAGCTCATTGTGAATTTATGGTGGTCTATGATGCCTGATCATTTTAATCTGAGTGGTATACCAACTAAAAATCCTCTGGGAAGAGTGACAGGAGACACAAATGTTATGTTGTTTGTGGCCTTATGACATATACGTCCAGTCTGGTCTAACAAAAATCATATAGACATACAGTATACTGCTAATGCAACCCATAAAGGACAATGTATTTACAACAAAGATATCTATTTTTCACTAGATGTGTGTAATGTACACGCGCAGACACATGACTCTGTGTGCAGTGAATTGTTGATGCATAAATAGAGGAGTCAGATTATACTTGAACATTATGTAAGATACCCTTCTTAATGAAACAAGCCCTAGGTACTCTATAACGCTTATGGGGTTTGAGAGTGCAAGGGTAGAGTTGTAGTGCTCTTGAGGCTGTTGTCCATGCTCAGTTGTCATAATTCTAGTCATATGAAACACACTAACCATACCATCAGAACTATAAATACCACTTAATCAACACTTCCACCAGCCCATCCCAGTCATCTATTTACAAGCCTACATGGCACATCAAATAACAACGTATAGGCGGCTTATTCCCTCTAAAATAGGAAAACATTTAATAATTCTGAGTCATTACTGCCTAGTTAAGAAGATACCGACACAACAGAAGTCATCTGACTTTTTGATGTCCAACTGGACGAAACACGACGAACAAACATTGCATTAGCCCGTCTAAACGAAGAAATAACAACTCTACCAATACTCAACACCAGACTAGAACTACATAGCCTGTAAACTTACAAAACCATATGCAATAGGCTATAAAAGCTTTACACGACACCAACGTATATGCATGAGTTTTCCTTGTACATTTATTAGAGACTGGTTAGGTATTTCTAATAAATTAAAGGGGTGCGTTAGGTAGCCTAGACAAAGGCTGTGCTACGATTATATCGGGAGAGACAAACAAACTCATCCTGATACATAAATAAATTATTAAATAAATTATGTGTTGTCAATGTACTCACCTTCAAGAACTGTGGTCATGATGGATCAATTAATCCAGTAAATTAATAATTCCAACAAAAGGTCCCCGTTGAGGGAGACAGTGTTTTTTTTCTCCAGGTTCTTGCAAATAATTAATTGCAAAATCCCAAAGACGGTTGAACACAAAGCAAAACCAACCCTTATATTTAAAAAAAAAAAAAACTTTACCCAAACGTGGTCTTCAGGGAGCGGGATGGAGAACTAAGTCTCCTCTTAAAGCCGCTTTCAGACATTGAGGGAAGTCTGGGAGAAAGAAACAAAACTGCAGGAAAATCCAAAGAGAAGGCAAGAGTCAGACAACGGGTACGTCCACTAGACAGGCGGGCGCTGAAATCACATCAACCCAAAAAAGTAACAGAAAAAGAAACGTCCTACAGATGAAAAGCAGACATTTGGAAAGAAATCCACCAAAACCGAGACATACTTCCAGCTTTCCCTGGTTTGGACAAAACGCAGCTGTATTCCGGTGTGCATGTACCCTGTGCTTGAGGAGAGTGAGTGGCTGGTTGCTGCGCACTGTACAGTAAGCTTTAGCATAGGCTAACAGAGGGAAAGGGCGGGAATGTGCAGCAAGGGGCTCTCGTGCATAGAGAGAGCGAGGAGAGAGAGAAGGCAAAGATTAATGTTTTATGGGTCTGGAGCAGGGAGTGAGCACCGATTAATGTTTGATGGAATTCTGGTGCTTTGGCGAATGGGGAGTCTATTTGGTTAATGTTTGCAAACGCACGCTTACCAGACAAAATGTATTTAAAAATGGGTAGACATAGGGGAAAAAAATATGACGCCCGATAAGTGCAAATAAGCGAGTGACTTTTAGTAGTCTGTAACAGAAGTCCATCAGGCCACATGTGTAGACTACCAACCCTTGTGAACAATTATTTCAGATCTTGTACGGATGCGCTGGCCTTTTAAAAGACCAACCCACCTAAAAAAAAAATCTAAAGACAACCATATAATACAAGTGGACCTTAAGAAAAAGGAGACGTTTCCATCTGAAAACTACTGTGAAGCCTCAGCTTGGCAAATCGGCAGTCTGCCATGCATTATTTTGACATGGAAGCCGTTTACAATTAGGTTGCTTTATTATACATGTGATAATAAAGGTAGAAATAAAGGTTACTGAAAACATGAGCAAATCCCCATTTGGATTTTTTGACCAAATTATCCAGTCTCTGGGCAATTGAATCAGCACAACAAACCTATTTCTAGTGACAAAACGCCCCCCAGTGGTATCAATGCGACACCAGGAGTAGCTCGTGAAAAGGAAATGAAAATCTTTTAGTGTGGGCCTTTTGAATATAAATGCAATTAACTCTGCGTGCAGCCCCCGAACGATCCTCAAACAAGTCTTTTTTTAAACATGGTTCTTACGCAGAGTCAGTAAAAAGGGGAACAGGCATACAGCCTATTACCAATTATGATTCACTGACTCGAAGTTCATTCTTCGAAGATGAATTGATTTAAAGACGGTGTATGGCACTCGATATGTTGCAATAACAAGTTTAAATAACATACCCTACAGTAAAGTATTTAGGGAAGTGGTTGTATAAATGGCCAAATACTCGAATAAATAACACAACCAAATCAGCACCATGGACAGTGCATCATTGACCACTCAATAGAATGTTGATGACTGTTCGACCAATTTCCCTTTCTACCTATCATGTGTTATCAACACACATTATATAGCTTATGAGGCCAAAAGGTATCTTCACAATAACCAGTTCCACAGAGTATGAATGTGAATGTACTCCACCTTTTGATGTGTTACTGCATGTCCTTATGAATGGCGCAGGTATCTCCATATGGCAAAGCATGCTGGTAGATATAAATCTCTGTGTAATGAATATAATGAAAGACGTCAAGCTGTCAAGTTTCAAAGCCAGTGACTCTGGCTGGATAATCCTCTCAGTGGGAAGCAAAGGCCCTCACAAGCTGAAGATAAATGACTGCATCAGATGGAAGAGAATTTTGCCATTACTTTTCTAGGAATGAGTGCATAGATGAACTGACATAAACACAGCAGACATGTACTGGCATGTATTTAAATTAAGCAGGTCCCAAACTACTGGCAAAGACACTGGGGCGTGGCAATTCCAAGCAGATGCATGTCTTGGTAAGTTTATTTGTTCTATGTGCCCACATCTTTGGAATCACTGACGGTAACACGGTCAACAGATTTAAAACGTTTGAGTGGAATATGGTCATGCCCTTTCTTGCCAAAGTATAATTCGCTCTCTGAGAGCTCTCTCTTCATTGGATACTTCAAAATGTTATTCATTTGTGGGATGCCCTCTTAGTAGACCATTAGGCAAGACAAGGGAAGTTTATTTGCAGTACAACTCATGCAGAGGCAATTCAATGTGATTTACATAAATAAAACAAGAAGAACAGATACAAGTTAAAAAAAGTAAATTAAATAGAATAATTAAACTGATGTGTATAAGAGCTGAACTCAAACCCATGCAAAAGAGATGCAAATCATTGGTCTTTCTTTATTGAGCTTGATTCCAATATAACAACTTTGGTAAAAGTCACACATGATGATGCTGTCCAAACTGAAGATGCCATTACAGACAGTTCCACTGCTAGTGTCAGTGGAGCTCTCTTGACCCCTGTGCTGATTTCCTCTTCCTGTCAACAGTATAGGTCTGCAGCAGCTGAGGATCCTTTTAGCTATCTAGTGTTGTGTCCTTGGCAACGAGTCCATGGCAACGGGTGTTGGGTGTTCATTACCCAGTGTGCTTTGCTGAACGTTCTGGTGTTTTGTTGTTGATTCTTTTAAATGTTACTGTTACTGTTGTTTTTGAAGATTACTGTTGCAGCAGATGTAGTACTTTCAAAAGTGTTGTGTTGTGTGTGCTCTCAGTGAAGTGTGTCAGTTAAGATGGGGACACTAGATTGCAAGGGTTTTCATGTTGATGATGTAAATGTTAAAGATTTACTCTGATCATTCTGACTGAATTAAAACTGTTGTCATTACAGGTCATTAGAAATCATTGATTGTGGAAGTAAATGCTGAGGGCCACTTTTTGACCATGCTGTGTATGTTAAAGTATAGGATCACAAGAGGAATGTATCCCTGTTCTCTGTAAAAATGAATGTAACCCTTCAATTAACGTTTTGTGTTTCTCTCAACACATTTGAGAGGATCCCCTCCTCTCTCCTTTCCTTGGAATGATGCAAAGCGAAAGCCATTAACGATCGTGTATACCTCTGTGCTGCACTCATCCTTGTTCTGTATCACTTTTATCAGAACAGAACTCGCCTGGCATAATGCATTGCATGGCCACTCTTCCATTAAAGAGAGGAGTCAGATATCCATTCCTCCCCACCAACTCTTTAGCCATTAAGATCCAGTGACAGCTAATTCTCCTCTGTGGCCTAGGAAGACAATATCCTTGACAGAATTGTTTTCAGTCTGTTCATAACTCATTAACTCATTAGAATAAAGATGATGGTAAAACCTGTTTACATCATTATGCAATTAGAGTTTCTCTTACTTTTCAACCACCCTGTTTTTTTTGTCCATTTGCTGCCTGTAATTGGATTTCTAAATGCGACTGTGCATGCTTGGCACATGCATGAGTGAGTGAAGACATAGGTTTTATGGGCATTGCACTTAGGTTGGCTGTTGAAAGAGGAGAAGCTGGCTACATTATTATTGCATCAGAGAAGGAATGACTAAACAAATAAATCAATCAGTAAGTAAATATTTGCGCGCATACATGCATGTATGTGAGAGGATATGGATAAACAAGAGGACACAATCCATCATTCCGGTGAATGGCCAAGGCCTTACAATGCCAATTTCCTGTGGATGTGCGTGCTACTGGTATTTATTCAGCATCTTAAAGCCACTCCTTATCCCCAGCTGACCTTGAGATGCGTGAGATAATACTTGGCCCAGCTTCGACTGTATAAACAGTCTGACCTGATTCTAAGTGGTCGTGATGCAGGTTGACTGTAAAATGCTGTGCCAGTTCCCTTGGGCCATGGGCGGTTTTCATGAGGAGTGTTTTTGTCTTTAGTCATGGGGCTACATAATCACTAATTAGCACACCTCTTACTCTACATTTGGTATTGAAGCTTTATGACTGGAAAGACATTATAGTTTATTCAAATTAATTATTCATAAAAATATATTTTATCTAGACATGGGAAAAAAAAGATATGACGAAAAAAAAAAGATATGAGATAAGATATAAAGATAATGACTTTGACATACTTGTTTGGCATACTTTATTTCAGTTATAATGTTCAACAATTTCAATTAGAAGACGGTTTTCACACTGTCCACTGAAATTTCCTGACATATTTCCGAATCTGAAATTTGACTGCCTCAATGTGAAATACAGTATTAGGTTTTTGACACTAGGTACATTTTGATCAGATCAAAGCACCAAATGTTATAGAAAAATGACCCTGCCTATGACATCATCGTAATGTCATAAAGGAATGAAGGAGGGAAGGACTGACAGTCTCCCGCCCTTCAATTTCCTCAACTCCCTGCAACTCAAGATTATTTGGGTTTCTCATCTAAAGCGCTTCTGCTCCCTCAGGAGATAAAGCCGATTACACCCAGGATCAGAATAGAATTAGTTCATTTGGCTTTCCTTATCCCTATTCATTATAATCTCCACAACAGATATTTGGAGGCATTTTAAACTTGATATCTCACCTGACCTCAGGAGAAATGTCCACACTGAGAGAGCGATACAGTAGCGTGGCTATCACTGTCCATTAAGCGTGCATTAAGCGTGCATTAAGAAGAGTGCATTGTGGGCAGTGATAGTGGAGTCTGTCCTTGCAGTACTTAAATTCTTGGGATTAGCACATCTGGCTGATTACATGGACATCACATGAAAAATGTAACAGAAGCTCTTGCTATGCATATTATTATTTATTTATTTATTTTATGTGCAATGTTTAACATAAATATAATCTGTATGACATTTACTGAAAGTACATTTTATACAGAGTCTTATAGTTTCAATGTAAATATAGTAACAACCCCTCTGACTAAAGCCTTGAGGGCAAGGGCCTGTTGTTTGCGTTCAGTTAGTTCATGACTTAGTAGTCAAGCAAGGCGAGTTTCAATGTACTTTACATAAATAAAGCATGTCAATTCATGTTACAGAGACATCTATAAAAAACAACACACTTAAATAAATAAAGGTGCTAAATAAACAAATAAAGATGCATGGAATATTCAATAAATATTGACCACTCAAATGCACATAATGTACAGTATGTTTATGTTAATAGTCAAATAGTTACGTGTATATAATCATCCCTTCCCATTTAACATGCGTAGGCCTATACAAAAAACTAATCAACACTACCCTGACATTTTTGAAGTGCTGAGTATGTCTGAGTATCTGTAAACACAAGGGTGGCATCTACCTACGGATCGTTACCCTCATATTTTATAAGCACCATTAATAAGAGGTCCCAGCCCTCTATCATTACACAGGCTTGTTTTGCAGCTATAAGCTTTTGAACAAGTCTCTCCATTTATGTGTATGGTCAGAATAATCTCATAGCCACAACTAATGTCCATATTTCATATATAACACCCACCAAGTCTGTGAGCAAAAATGGTTTTCAGGAGTTCACTCAGTAACCGAGGAAAATGGCCTATGAAATTGAAAATATAAATAAATAAATTCATAAGCACATCATCATTGAGATGATAACATTAAGACCATCACAGCTATGTTTCATATTATTTGTTTGGCATGGTCTCGGAAGAGCCTTTCAACCATTCAGACTCTTCTGATGTCCTTAGCTGACAAGCCAGTGTTCTGGCTGTAAACATAGCTGCTGTTTTGCAGCAATATGCAAAAGACAATGTGGAATGACATATTGTTTTCCTTGCCATCTGTAATAGAATTTCACACTGCTTTTGTCTGTGCTGATTTCTCACTGGCATATTCCCTGAGGGGGAAGCGGGGGCCTTGTTTAACACTTCAACTATGATCTCCGTTTCGCGCTGCTTGTTTTCTAACCTGTGGCAACAGGTGATCCAAATTATGATCTTTTTGAAAAGCATTCTGCACGGAATGGGCACAGCATGACTGAGGTGTTGATGCAGCCATGGAACATTTGCGTTCTTTTGAACATTGCCAGCGCAAGACCCCTGCTCCCCCAATGGCAGGCATGTCACAGCGGGGCATCGTTACCATGTCAACCTCTCTAAATCAAGCATGGCTTCAGCACTTTAACACAAGGAAAAGATTATTAAGTCCTAAATCATACAGTCTTTTCTTTAGCCAACTTTATGTGCCTGGCTTAAGCGAGAGTATTTTCCTCGACAATGAAAAGAAGAAGAAAAAAATCTTCCTTTGAATTATGATGGGGATGTAATCGCTAATAGTTGCATAACTGCTCATTTTTCTTGAGATTCTTTCTATCCCCACTGCAAAGGTCCTAAAGCTTCTTAGAGACTAATTCAAATACTATATGAATATATATTTGAGAATCTTAATCTGATTTGTGGCACAAAATTGCAGGGCGGTATCCACTGCATTCCTGCAGTCGTTCCTAATACTCTTTCACCTCAGGATGAAAGACAGTTGGATATTACAACACCCCGTGGCTTTCAAGAATTACGCCTATTATCAGGAAAATGTTGATCTGAGTCCTTCTGCCAATGTTTGCAACCAGTAGTGGGTGCATCTGCACTGCTTGCTTTTGCATAAGAAGTTGATGTGAGGTCAAACTGGAGCGGCTTAAGAATTTTTCTGATTACGCGTCTGTGGCAAAACAAGGAATGTATCCAAGAATTTGACATGGCTGACTATAATTTATTCTGAGGAAGTGCCACGTGTGCTTGGCTTCTTAGCTTAGCTTGTCAACACTCCCACTTAATGTCAAAAGGGACCTCTTATGTTTACTGTCTTCACCTCAAATAAAAACAAACATGCTTGGTCTCATTCATTAAAAGTGCTTGGCAGAAGATGGCAAATTCATACTAAACAAGAAGAAAAACATTGCTCTGCATCTTGAGAGATCAGCTCTAAATTCAAATACACAATGTAATTTCAACATTTCAATATAAAGCATGTGATGACTGGCTATGTAGGTGAGCTTGGGCGAATATCATTCTCATGGATGTGACTACATCAATGATTCTGAAGATCCTTTTCATGAATGTAGCTAAATTTCCACACAGACAAACATGCATGCCAACATAGAACACAACAACACACACACACACACGCACACAATGGTTATCATGTCTTCAAATAGAATTGATGCAAAAAGAGTTCTGGTCATAGTTCTATATTTATAGTTCTGGTCTGACATGTAATTAGCATCATATGTACAGTATCTCTTAAATAGAAAGTTTTGATTATAACATATGAAATATTGGAGTTTAGCAGTACATTAAAGTTACAAAAATATTATTTTTTCCTCTCACTGTCCACATCTTTCGTCAAGCTAGTCAGCTCTCAAGCTGCCTCTCCGATCATGCAAATCCGAGTGCAATATCCCCTTCAGTTACCATGAGGCTTAGATAGAGATCTTAAAAACTTAGGGCTCGGCAGGGATTAATTTCAGCTACATAATAGCACACCAGTAATTATAGTAAACAGTTGTTCTGTATGCAGTGCAGGCATCGGCTGCTGCACCTGACAAATACCAAGGACCTTGCTGAGGCCGCCCTCTTTAAGGAGTCCATTAAGAAGCTTCCATTTGTCTGTAACTAGGCAATGAATGATGAACACACCGCATACCTGACAGCCGTGCCCTTCATGCTGCCCAGCGTCATAAATTTCATTCCTGAACCAAGTGTCTCTGGAAGTGTGTGGCATGCTAAGAATGGCTATTCGTCAGCGCTCAGGTGAAGCAGCACTTGGGAGGCATGGCAGTGGCGCAGCGGCGCAGTAGCCCAAAAGCACGGTGGAGAGACCATGGCCACGTACGTTCAATGTGGTGCATGTGGTGGTGACTGGCTATCTAGTAGCACTAGAGTTTGGGTGAAGATCATTTTCATGGACGTGGCTACACCTCCACACACACAAACACGCATGCCAACACACATAGAATACAACACACGCACACAAAATACACAATACAACACACACACACACACACACACACACACACACACGCACAGAGAGACACACAGACACACACACACAAACAAACACACGTGTGCTAGGGCCCCCACATTATATTACAGAATGCCCCTGCAAACGACTGCCAAGCCTTTACTTACGCAAAGAGGTAGGTGGACTGGCAAGGCCTTCTTATCCACCACCACCATCTGATCTGTGGCCTGGCGAAAGCCCCTCCAGGCCCCTCCGAGGGCTCCCTGTCAACTGGCTCCCCGGTTAATTGCCCGGGGTAAGTCTGTCTGTGGGGCGTCAAGGCATCGGAGAGAGGACGCCTCCAGAAAGGTCAGCTGGAGCCCAGTGGACTTATAAGAAGGGTCCAATTAATACAGGCTCAGCAGCGCGGCATTATTTATTTAGAAAGATAGAGAGAGAGGAGGAGGAGGAGGAGGAGGAGGAGAGAGAGAGGAGAAAGAGGAGGAGGAGAAGGAGGGCAGGAATCAATGGAGGAACTTAATCACTGCACCAGACAGCACTCCTTCATTGGCTTAACCCCAGCCTTCAGTTCCACACGAGTGAAACGTCGCCAAGCTCCGCTCCAGCATCCAATGCTGGTCTATTCACGCACCGTAGTCCATATCACTGACATATAAAGAGTAAGCAAGTAAACTGTTTTATGGACCCCGAAAATGGCTTAAGTGAGCCCTGAGGAGGTGTCCATCTTTTTCGCATGGCCATTTGCCGCTGTTTGTCTTTTGTCCTCCTAATCAAGTTAGAAATTCACACCTGTGAATACAAACAGGCCTTTCTAGGCCTTGTGCATGATAAGCTGTGTTTGGCTATGCATAAAAATGAATGGTTCAGATTGGATTATTATCGCAGTTCATGTTTTATTGCTATTTGGCCAGCCGCGGGCTGAACATGGATTTCGTTTCACTATGAAATGTGATCTTTGGAAAATGTGCATTAGCGCGACTTACAACCCTCATCAGAAACAGTAATCACTTCTCACCTCTGCAATTAATTCTCGATACCTTTCTCCTCCCATCTTTTTTTCCTATCAGCAATAATGATCAAATTTGATGGCATACTCATTCAATTTGGATGAGCTGGGGAAAATGTCCAGGATGTTAATAACATGCCGCCATTGCTGAGCCTTGATCCCGCAGTTCCTATATTGAGAGCTCAGTCATCATGCTCATCATGATCATCATCAGCTCCATATCAAGATTACCATTTCACTGTTTCACTTCCAACAGACATCAAAACATTTGTTAGAATTAAAAGGATATTTGTTTATATTTGTTGTATAGGAAGATTATAATACATTAAATACACCAGGATCTAAATTCTACTACCCATAGAAATTTATCTCATCCGTCTCAGTGCAGTGTGTAATGACGGAGATGTTATTTGCCATCTGTAAATGTCAGTTCTGAGCATAGTCTGCTTCAGCTAGGTAGCAGCTTTGGCATACAGTATATGTAGGTGAAATTCAACAGCCAGATTGCCATCTAGATTAGAGGCATGATCACTTTTAGAGAGCCGATTTAAATCACGTTGACTAATAGCTGAGCCTAGTGATTAAACATTGGCATGTGTCAGGAGAAGCTTAGCACATCACCGCACTTAAACATTTCACTTCAATTTAAAATCAGACCAATGGTGAATACCATTTTAGCAGCCCTGTACGGAACGTCTTGAAATCCATGCTTCCTCTAAAACCTCTTTTTGAGAGACTCAAGGTTCTATATTTGGTTTTCTTCCACTGAGTATATTAGTTTGCAGTGCCAGTTCATAAATTAACCCTTTCTTGATATTTCACAATAAACCTTTGAGCAGAACATTTTTAATACAGTAAACAATATATAATGGAATTATCAATAACAATGAGAGGATTCTCCCATTACAATGAGAGGATTTTCTGCAATTTGCTTAAAGAAGAGCCCGAGGGTAGAATGCAGTGGTACACAGTGTGAACCAGTGGGCCTCATGAAAAATGCATCTCGGCCACCCACACGTAATCTCTCCTCCTACATACCAAGATATTTATTTCAGGCAGTCTTTTATCTGAAAAAGCTTTAAGTTGGCAGAACCTTTCCATGATCCTCTCTAGGAAATGATTAACCATATGTTGGTACAAGTTATTCTGTGCATACTATTATCATAAATTCCAATCCATAAAATGTTCCCTGAGCCTTCTGACTGTACAGTATATCACATAGTGGAGCTGTTGGCTCTAAACTAGACAGATGTAGACACAGTGGTCTATCTGATGTGACAAGGTTAGACAGATCACATGCATGGTACATCTTTCTGCATGCATTAAATATAAACATGAGATGACACTTGATGAGGACTGATGGTAAAAATGACATCCTGTTCTAAAGCTGTTGATGCACATACACTGCAATTGGATGGAAACATATATGCAGTTGTGTAAGAAGCGGCTTAACGTAGGGATTCCTGAGTGGTGGAGGCATGTGTTTTGCTCCACAGCAGCACGACTAGTAATTTATGGTGCGATGCATCTTGTAATGTGTGTCGTTATGCCATGTGTCTGCAGTCATGTATTTCTGCTCATCCTCGAGCTTTTCATTTGACATTCGTATTTCATTCTGTTTGAAAATATTGCCATATTATATGCTACAATAATGTCAACATCACTATAATAAGACTATAGAAACCATCAGGTGAGGAACAAATTGTTGACACAAACATAACAAGGTGCCTGAATGTCTTTAAGGATTTTATTGGTATATCTGATAATTTTCTATTAATGTAGGTAGTGGTTCAGCAGGGGCTACGGTATTAAATCAGTAAAATGGTTGGAGAGGTGTTGGGGGAACATCTTGAATAAACAACACATATACTAAGAGGTGGCATATATTGAATTTTCTCAGCATGGCCATTGTACAAATCTGCATGAACTGCACCAATAAAAAAGTAACCTGTTGAGCAGGAAATACAGAAGGGACTACAGAACAAGTAATCCTAAACAAACATTTAGAATACCTGTGAGGTGAAACACACTAATAATAACACAAGCAACATTTTAATGTCCATCGGAGTAAATTGCTATTTTAAAAAAATAAAATCATTAAGGGTAATTTACAAAACCAAAAAATTATAAATAAATAAACAAATGGTGTGGATAAATAAAATCTAGAGGATATATGCAGATCCAAAAGCTTCTGACTGCATGTTAACACGATGAGCCTGTGCAGTAATCCTGAGGGTGATGTAGTGGTGGTAGTGGTCTGGTGGTGGGGCCTGCCGACTCGTCAGAGCGTTCTCACATGAAAGGCAGGCTGGCGCGTGACCTGTGGGACTGGGGATGGGATTTGGAGGAGAAGAAGCGGCTGCCTTTGGCTGTGCACTGGGCACATCGACCGCAGACCTGAAGGCGAGTGGTCAATACATCCAGACCCAATTAAGCTGGGCTCCGTGTGCCACCCGTAGAGTAATTGTGAGGCCTTTTAGGAGTCATTTGATACAGTTAACCTAACATGCCTGTGTGCTGCAGGCACACACCTCTACCTGTGCTGGGCTTACAGGAGGAGAGTGAGTGTGTGTGTGTGTTTGCCTGTGTGTATGTGTGTGTGTGTGTTTGCCTATGTGTGCATATTTGTGTGTGTGCATGTGTGTGTATTTGTGTGTGTGTGTGTGTGTGTGTGTGTGTGTATTTGGGTGTGTGTGGCTTGTATGACTTGGCTTGGCAACTGGGGTTTTGGAGAGGTATACAATTTCACATCAATCTTGCATCAGCACTCTGCTGTTCAAAACAATTACTAATAGACATGCAACACTGCATCACAGATATGACAGAGTGCTCATCTGATGGTCTGGCTATGCAGGATGTGGTGCAACACATGGCCACAAGTGTTGCGTAATACAACAATTAGGCAGGTGGGGGGCGGGGGGGGGGCGTTAAATCTTTTTCCTGTGTGATGACACACCAGGGATGTGTTTTACATGCTCTGGCTGTCTTGCTCTTGTCTTTCTTAATACTCTCTCCATTGCTCTCTCTTTCTCTCTACCTATCCGTCTCTCTCCCTCTCTCTCTCTTTTTCTCTTTATCTATCCCTCTCTCTCTTCCTCTAGTGCCTCATTTGTCTGTATTGCTGGTCTCTGCTTACCTTGAACAAGCGAAAAGGTCATCCTTGTCCCTAAAGCGTTGTGTGAGCATGCTCGTGGGAAATTAATGGCTTATGCGTTCAACAGCAGCCTCCCTGTCCATTATATAATATTTTTGGGGGGTTTACTTAAAGGACACCTTTATGGACAGGGCTACATGAATATAGATTGCTGACAGGCACTTAGGCTGATGTATATGGAAATCAAACTTTTTCTTTGTCAGCTCAGCAGCTCCGCACAAAATAAGCTCCAGAGGCGTTGGATGGAGGGTTACGGCCGTAGTGTCCTCTCCTCTGCTATGCAAAAAGTGCTTATTTATCTATTCCCTTCTGCGTACGGCATGCGTGGGCCCCTCCGGCGACTCATTGGCAGACGCGGCTCGTTCACTTGGGCAGGAGGGGCAGAGCCCTACTAAAGATTCATCCACTAGAAAAGTAGATCCACAAAATATTTTTTTTAAATAAAATGTTGTTTGTTTATTATTGTAATCAGTGGCAGAGTACTCAATCATGTTACATTTTTGTATGATTTGCAAAGAAATTTCGCAAAGATCTCGTTGATCATATCCGTAGTTGTTGTAGGTCTACTGTAACGTTACATTTCATCCCTGAAGAAATTGAACAGCGCCTGTTGTTTGTCTATGTAAATCTGTCGACCGATAATGGAACTGCAGCTAGAGCGCGGTTAGTAGAAGGTCGGGTGGGCAGATCATGCCACTGCCCTCCCTATACGACGTCAGAACTTACTGCCTACTGTAGGTAGTAGCCTATGCCTACTGTATTAGTCCACACGAAGTTTGTGAGGTCAGGCAGACAGTTGAAAATGGCGAGTGAACAGCGTGTGTGCAATAGTGTGGAGTTTCTCTTAAAGAACTTATTCGAAAGACTTGAGTTTGTAGTTAACTTAGCTATCAAAGACCTAGGACCTGATCAGCCCGACATTAACATCGTATACCAACAAACAAAGGACAAGAGTCGGTCATTTAATCGGACATTTTCACGTTCGTGGTAGGCCATATGTCTGATAAGAAGCTCTGGTTGTCCTGAACGCAATAAAATGTTCTGTTTTCCATGCCTGCTTTTCCGATCTTCTGGGGGACAAGGGGATGTTTGGAGTAGGCTAGTGTAGGTGTGTGTGACATGAAACATTTTTCAGAGAAGGCAAAAAACATGAGGCTAGCATCTTAGTTGTGCAAATTAGCCATGCTGGGGAAAGCTAATATTGCAGCACAACTCGATGAGGGCTACACTGTAAGTGCGAAATCGTGTAAGAGTTTGTTCACCTGAGAGTGACACAGATAAAGTAAGGCTGATTGCACAGACATTTGATGGGGCTAGTGTCATGGGAGGAGCATCTGGTGGAGTACGTAAGAAAGTGCAAGACGTGTAGCCTACCCTAATTGCTATGCACATCAATTGAACCTGGTGATGGAAAAGGCTGCGTCAGCAGCATCCTCAGTGCGTGTCTTCTTCTCGGATTTTTATAGTTTCTCCGCTTTTTTCACAAGATCTCCGAAAAGATTTAAAAGCTTATTTTGGAGTGTTTCGAAATAATTGAAACTGGAGATTCTGGAGATTTTAATACAATCTCAGTTAGAGAGGCTAAAGGGTTTTCTCGAATGCTCTCAGATCCCGAGTTTTTATTCCTTAGACCTGTTCTAAGATCATGCCCCGTGTAGATTGTGCTCTATGCACAGCTGCAGAAAAGAGCAATCGATGCAGTGGAGGCACACAGGGTTACAGACAAGTTTGCCTCCACTGCCGTGCCTTTGTGCAAAACATACCGGTGTCCAGGATAAGCGCAGGACCACTGGTAACTTTGCGCAAATTGCCTATGAAGTGTGTGACAATCATAGTTACCGCCACCGACAGATTTTCATTCACTGGCCATTTGTCTGCCGCCATCCTATTTGATAGTTCAAGCTTCCTCAAATTTTCCAAATCATTCCCAAAGGAGCTCTTGAAAAAAACTGCCCTTTTACGTGTATGTGTCACTTAATATTAATTTCTATACAAACCACGGTGGACACGCAAGCACTCATTCATACACACAGAATATTTACCTTTTTAATGAATAGCCTAGCCTACTTTTAATTTACTCTTTAAAGTTGAGCTGGCTCTTGAACACAATAATTTCGTTACTTATAATTTCTTTTATGAGTAGGCTAGGCCTACATGACAATAAACAACTTAAACTTGACTATGAGAGCTGAGTGGTGTAAGGCGGCGTGAAGCCTACACTTGGAGCTCTAGTGGAATTTTGATTTCGCAACGAAGTCTCGGTTATTTGTTTCCCTCCTGAGTTTTTCCCCCAGAGTAGTTCTCCACTGATCTGAGCTAATGAGCTGATTACCGGTACCTACATTGTAGCTTTTATTTGTCTGGAATCTCAACATTTTAAACTTCACTTCTTATGAATAAAATAACATTAAGTAGGCTAGCATAGGTTAATAATGCATGAACAAAACGGTATTTTGACCGCAAGTGGTAATATTATGGAATTCCATTCCCCAGATTTCGCTCATAGCCTAGCCATAGAAAGAAAGAGTCGTAAAAATGAACAAAATCTCCGTGGACCGCCCTTGTGCGTCCAGCTGCCGGTGACCTGGAACTATGACAATTTTTTTTTCTAAACTTGATCAACAGACTCTGCCCCGCATATTTGTCAACCCAGGAGCCGCTACTGCTCATTGGCACATTCAATGCACTCTGATGCCTTTACCCTGCTTCACTTCTATCAGAGATGCACGGCAGGAGAGAATCACTTAAGCGCGTCCCATGTTGTCCTTTTTGTGGTTAGTGTGTGGGACCGAATACTCTTCGTCGTGATGCCTCTCTCAATGAGCAGACAGTTCGCATGCGGAGACATGTCGGAGGCCTGACCTCAACGACAGTGCACCTCATGCAGTTCAAAAATGTGTTTACACGCACCAGGGACACTCTTGGTCAATAATATATCTGCTGGCTCTCATGCAGAGCTTGTGCTTGAAAATCACCAGAAGGGTGGAATAACATGACAACAGTTTTGATGCGTTTCATATTCGGCCAGTATTCATGTTCTCCTTGCATTCTACACCAGCCTAACTGAGGACCTCTTTCCTTTTGAATAATAAATTCAGCTAAATATGGCCTTGACTGTCCAGTTGTACTTCCATACACTACAAAATTGCAGTGAATTCAGAACATTAATATCATTATCAATTTGCTTAACTGGCAGATCATTTTGCTTGAAATAAGACACTTTCTCCCAAAATTGATTGTTTGTTTTTTTCTTATTTTTGAAAAGGCATTTTTTTGCAGTGTATACAACCTGCATTTATTTTTTTTGGTAACTCTCATTGGCAAGTTTTGATGTTGAATCTATAATTCCTCTGCCTGGGTCTAGAGTGATGATGCTCAGTCAGAAACGCACAGATGTTCAGCGTGGCATATCGTCACACCAGCTGTGCGGCTCTCTTTCTGACAAACTGGAATCTGCAAATGCTGGTTGTTAAATAAAATATCCCCTTGAGGGTTCCTCCTGAAGCTGATGTGCCAGGATTTTCTCCCAAAAATATGATTTTCTTCATTACGGCTTTTTCATGCCAACACATAAGCATTTGGCTTTTGGCTAATTCACTACTTTGACTGAGAACCTTATTAAACACTGAAGAACTTAAGCTGGTCTCTGACCAGAATTAAAATAGCCTAAAATAGTAATTGATTTCCAGCCAATACTCATTCCACACAATGTGAAATCACATGGGTTAAATGAATATTCACCACCAAAACAAATGAGCTGTTTGGTAGTCAGTTTCTCATAGCAAGAGTGCAGTTTTCGTGCCACCATTTTGATCTCCAAAGGAAGGTGTCAGGGAAGGTGCTCCACAAGGATTGCATTCCATCATGCCTCGTATATATGGGCAGCCGTGTCCTACTGGTTAGCACTTCGGACCTGTAACTGGAGGGTTGCAGGTTCGAACCCCGATCAGTAATACTACAGTCACGGCTGAAGTGCCCTTGAGCAAGGCACCTAACCCCTCACTGCTCCCCGAGCGCCGCTGTTAATGCAGGCAGCTCACTGCGCTGGGATTAGTGTGTGCTTCACCTCACTGTGTGTACACTGTGTGCTGTGTGTGTTTCACTAATTCACGGATTGGGATAAATGCAGAGACCAAATTTCCCTCAAGGGATCAAAAGAGTATATACAGTATACTATACTTATATACTATTTCTCTAAAAGTGGTTTCTATATTTTTTGTCAATTATGAAAAGTAGCACAGCCCTGAAATATGTTGACTGGTCAATGGTTTGATTATCTATCGCCATTTTGGAAGCACTCCTGGCCTGGCTATATTTGTAGAGTTGCGGCCTAGCCCAGGCCACCTGGGAGTAGGAAGATTCATGAATACACAGAGGAAATGCTGTCTTAACCGCTCCTGACTGACAGGAATGTTCTGATACTTGTGGCTTTAAGATGTTTACGTCTTTTAAAGTGCCAAGGCATGTGGCACGAAAACACACTCGGTGCTCTGCTGAAATACCACCTGCCCGCCATGTTGACATGTGAACTTTTGCCCTTAGATGGGAGCTCTCATATTTGTTTTAATGATGTCATTTTCCGTTGAGCATCAAGTTTTTTTTCCTTTTCTTTCCTAAAGATTTTTGCGGTCAAGGCTCTCATCGTTTTCTGCTTTTTGTGCTAAACGATTTCTGGCACACCTTCTCTAAAGGAAGGCTTTCTTGCCGGTTTAAAAGGCTTTCTTAAAAGTCAAAGTCAATACTAGAGCAGAAGTGGTGACAGGTCAAAAGCGTGACTCGTTTTTATTAAGCATCTCGAAAACATGGAGGCTCGTACAAGGCTCCTAACTGCGCTGCCAAATATCTATTCTCATCTCTGACAGGTGGCCACTCGTGACACCAAATGTGGTTTATTCCCCGTGATTGTCAGTCTCAGGGGCTGTTTATACGAGAACAATTGCAAAGGAAGACGACAAAATATTTTATCATAAGTGCCTTTCGTTTACACGGCGACCCCGCCATCGGGGCTTGAAGACGCAAAAATCTGAAGACTCCTTCCAGAGTGTAGAGTTTTGAAGACGACCCGGGTTGCGTCTCCGTCTAAACGGCTAAACCAAAGATCCTTGATTACCTCTCTGGCTAAACTGTCAAATTAGAGTCTACGCGTGACGTACCGGGGTTCTATCACACCACCACCCAGCGGTCTGGAATGCATATCCAATCGAATATCACATACTCTTGCGTCTTCATATAAACAAAGATTTCCCCCTGAGAATGCTCGTCTAAACGCGAATAAAAAAATGAAGGCGAGACGCCACTTCTGCGTCTTCTCTTTTCATCGTCACCGTATAAACGTAGCCTCATTCTCAGCACCATGCTCTTTACAGTACTGTATGTATAAGTGGAAATAAATTACAGGTGTGAACTCTCTACAACTGTGCATTAAATTAAGCAACAGATTTTTTCCTTCTCTGCATTGAGGTTGCTATTGTACAAGCTCACTCACAGTACTCACAGCCACATGAGTTCCCTGCTAGTTCCCACATGGGGTGTTTGCAAGGTGGTAATCAGCAACTGGTTCAGGAAAATGGATTTCTTTTCCACAATAGGTAACTATTCCTGCCAGCAGTGCAAAATACAACCTTGTCGAAAGCATTCTTATGTAAATGACTTTCCATTCTTGATTATTTAAATGTCACCTATTACAAAAATGCATAAAACACACACACACACACACTGAAGCACCGTATTAACTAATTGTGTCACATTATGTTTGTCTGGTGGCTGTTTGTGGAACAGAATGCAAGTAGCCAGGATACATTGCTAACTGTTATTTTGATGGTTTTTCACATTGTGGGAATAGCGTACAGTCCCACAGAAACACAAATTTCACAAACTGTTATCCTCATTACCATGAAGATTTGTGTTTGTCTATTTTGCCATGTTTAGGGGGATACTTTGAATTAAAATCTTTTTTTAAGACAATCCTATTATCTCACAAAAGTTATCCTAATAATTACCTGAGACTGAGTTCATGAATTCACAAATATTATTTAGAAATAAGCTTTACCAAACCCTTACCAAACAAGAACAACTCTTTGCATTTCTCTAGGATGCATGTTTGTAGAACAGGAACCAACATTCTGGATCTGCCCTGTGCCTAAAAGAAAAACAGTTTTTACAGCTTAAGGACAAGATAGAGCATAGGCTTTAAGGACAAGATAGAGCATAGGCTTTAAGGACAAGATAGAGCACAGGCTTTGAAATCCAGTGCTATGCTCCATTTTCCCTACAATTTAATGGATGATTTACTTCACTACCCTCAAGTCAAATAGTCCTTGTGTAACCAAAAATGCAATTAATTCTGAATTTGAATTTTGATTCATTTATCTTTTCTATCCTCCTCCGTAACAGCTGTAGAGTAGCACTCCATTTGGTTATATTTAAAAGAATAGAATCAATCCATCAATGACTAACTGTTGACAGATGTATGAGTAGATAACAGGCAGTCCAGTCCATGTAGGAGAGGGGCATATGTATATCATATATATGATCAATATAATAGACCAAATATGTGGTAGAAGTCTTTTTGTCAATATAAGAGAACTCTTACATTCAGAACAATTCACTTAAAAAATAACAAAAATAATATCTTAGTTTGACTCTGCACCTCCTCAAGCTCCAGAGCAGGTACTGTGTTCCAGGGCCAGTGCTCCTCAGCTGTTTATTCCAACTGTGTGGCGCTTCCTCTGACTCATCTCATTTCCTCACATCTTTAATAAAGCAATATAGCTTTTAAACATCAGTGGGAAAACTGGGACATTTGTTCCTTTAGGCTTTATGAGTCACTTTATTTAGGTTGCATAATTTACATCTAGCCGATGAGTTCAAGCAAACACAGAAACACCTCAGTGTACTGACAGACTATCTATAATAAGTCTCCATATGTTTACTATAAATGGGCTTGTGTCCAGATGCTTTGAACATCCAGTGTGCTATCGGTCATGGTCTCTGATAGTGTTCATACCTACAGTCTGTTTTCAGAGAACTGACAGGAATACAGTCCCTGTTTGGAGTGAAGAAACCTTCAGTGTCTGCGTCAAGGTAAGGCCATGACAAGGAGGTAGCTCACTTCTCTAGCACAAGGTTGATTGTTTGTTAGAACACTCATGGCTCTTTCTGGTGAAGACGTTCTGTGCCTGAGGGAGAGACTGATTGTCCTTGGCTGTATTGAGGGTAGCTAGAAGAATTTGACAACTGTGAGCTCTGAGGAAACAGGTGATTGTGCCTCCTGATACAAAGTTTCCTTCACTTGTAAATGTATAGAACAACCCAAGATGGTTGTCCACTCTTCGAACAGTGCAGTTCAAAAACAAACTCTCTTTAAGCACAGCTGTTAGAAGAAAACATCGTTTGGCACGTTGGGCCCATATGAAACAGAATCTCTCGTCTGCTCTTAAAAAAACACTCAGTAGTTAGAAGATAAAGGGCATTAATCTCTCCCAGTCACCACAGTAGTCCTGGTTAAAGAGTTGTAACCCTCGCTGCGTGCCGTCTGAACACAACGATCACCTCCCCCCTTTTCGACATTAACAAAATAGTTTGGTGCAGATTCTAATGCCATTGAATTAAAATAAGCGTTCCACTTCTGGCCAGGGGATTAGAGCTCTGTAAATGGGAAGATGGGGCTGGCCTTTCCAGTCAAATGTGCTGTGGCGAGGCCAGGGGCCAGTGGCTTTGTCTTGGTGCTAATCTGTGGCCTCACTGAGGGGATTTCATAGTTTAATGCAGTGCAGGGCCAGTTGCCTCTCTCGCACGTGTGATCGTTAAGTGGGGACTTTTTTTGCATGTAAAACTTCATATCCTCTGAAAAGTGGCAATCTTTAAATGAACCAGTGAGTTGTCATTAACTGGCACACGTTAACCCTTTGGTGGCCAACGTATTGGGAAGGCGGCAGGATAATCTGCGTGAGAGTTAATAGCGCGCTCTAATGCTGGCCTATGGCTTCACTTCTGAGGCCTAGTGCTCAGCGAGTGTAAAACTATGTAATTGATATTCATGTAATCCTTCTGGCCCATTTCAGAGGGCTACAGATGCTGTACGGAGTGTACATGAGGGTGCATTGATTTTGGTCCAAAGCAACATGTCAGAAAGGACCACGCCTGTGTTAATCTGCTTAATCTAAGTGTAATTGCTTCTGTCTCTTTTTTTGCCATCCTTTCAACCCACAGTAGGGTTTCAGTGGAGTTGGAGCATGTTCAATGAAACAGCATGTTTCGAGGGGTGTGCTTTTTCAATGGCCATAATCAATAGTAAATTTGGCTGATGAAGTGTTAGACTGTGTAATTTGAACAAAAAAACATTGTTCTTTCATCTTGTTGGTGTTTTGAAAGTCTCTGTTGAGTTGTACGGAATCAGAGTAGATGGGTGTTCACTAACCCTGGGCAACAATGTTAATGCAATTACATACTGTAACATCTCCATGGTGGCTTTATGACGGCTGAATAAACAGAATTCATCTGTAAAAGTTGACACGATGTTACACATGTCAACTGTTGTTACACATTATGAAGTGTCACTTGTGAACTAGTCTAAATCAGCAGTCTGGCAAAGTGCTACAAAAGACCTTATAAAACAAGTCTTTTAAAACAATTCCAGCACCACCAGTCATGCATCTGAATTTAAATGAGCAGGACACAGAGACATGTAGTGTAGTTGCTGCATTACTGTAGCATAGCATAATCAGAACATGGATCTCATTATTTGTGTCTTAGAAGAGATGAGCGCCTGCCTGCTCTAGTCTGCATTCCCAATGGGATTTTCAGGGTGTCCGTGCAGAAACACTGAAACAACAATATGTGACACAATTTTCCCTTATAGCCTGTCAAGCAAGACTCTGGGTCTGGACTCATTCACAAAGTGAATAGGGTCTGGTCACTAGCAATTGGGAATCATTTACAATGCTAGCATGGTGACAGACATAAACAAAACTCTAACTTTGATATCATTGATCCAACCTAACCAATCACATTGATCAGGGAATCCTGACATTACTTCCTACATCGCCTAAACTTTACAAACTGACATAAAATAGCATTGGTAGTAAGTAAACAATCTATGTGAGCCTACCTTTGCTGTAAATAAATGTACACATTCTTTTTGTAATTTTTTGATGTTTGCAGATGTTGCTCCTATCGTTTACCATAGCCCCTTTCGGTTTCGAATCTATAGCGTCATCCCCTTTTGTTGCTGATTGGCAGAAAATCTCCCTAAAATTCCAATTTAGAATTGGTAGTAGACCTGCACTGGTGTCATAATGCTACAGAATAAACTACACATATAGTACCAGAGTGTGGAAGAAGCAGGCTTGGCTCTGTCTCTTACACTGAAGAAGGCACTACTCCAAAACGCAATAAACACAGTGCACAAACAAAGTGCAGCCTTTTTCCTTCTTTCTTACACCTACAGTACAGTACACCTTAGAGTATCTATATGATGGTCTGATTCCAGTGAAATCAAGTGGTAGGGTGAACTGACTAATGAAAATACCACATGTCGATTTTATCTGTATACTCCTGAGGACAGGGCTTTGATTCTTCTGAGATCGATTGAATTTAATGCACTTAAATAGCAAAGTTCAAAACAAATCTGAGGTAAAGTTGTATGTAGGATCTGTGTTTAGACAAGGTTTTCAAAGTACAAGGTAAATGCAGTGTTAGAGAACACTGCTTGTGCTCGATGTTCTTAAAAAAAAACATCTAACAGTTTAAAAGAGTGGGTGCACTAGCAATCAATAGCAGGTCAATCCATGATGGATGGCGCTGCATTTACTAATTTCACCTCAAGAAAAATGACTGTGCTCCTCTTTACAGTGGGGGTAGATGGGCAAAAATGGCACACCAGAATTGAGTCAGTGCTCCCAATCAACTGCTCTATGCTCCGGTCCATTCATCTTTATCTCATTCTGCCCTCATTCACTGTCCAGTCTTTCTTCAGCAAGTGAAAGGTGACAGTGGTATCACAAGCTGAATTGAGATCTTCTCTCTTAAAATTGAGTTTTATTGACTTAAGTAGAAAAAATACTTTCTTGAAGCAAATACTATTAAAGAATATTACACAGCTAAAGAGGTATTTCTCACATAATAGGTTTTCAGTCTCTGACAGGTAGTAGAGACAGTAACCAAAACCCTCATTTTTGGCATCAGAGTATGGATGAATGGCCACAGAAATCAGAGGAGCGATTCTATTTGGTAGCCCTTGAAGAGTAATCAATGCGGTAGAGAGCACTGAAACAAAAAGACCGTCAGTAGGTTAGGTCAGATGAGAACGTAGGACATGTCCAACTTTTCAGGTCTTGACGCTCAAATGAACTCATTAGAAGTTAATTAATCACAGCCATCGATCCATTGTCACTTTTGCCTGTGCTGGGCTCAGTATGCAGGCGGCTCAGGTTCTGCACAAATGGCTCTGAGAGGGAAAGACTCTCATCCTAAAGGATAGCTGGCATGCCCAGATTAGCTTTTGTGGCGCCACATCGCACCACAAGCAGCTCCATGCAGCCTTGTCCCCCATAATCCGAAGGGTGGTAGGATTCATTTCTCCTGCCACATGCCATACACAGAGAATGTGCTTTCTACATTTTTTCCCTAATACACTATTTTTTTTATCTACTTAAAAAAAAAACACCACAGAGATGTTTACACTGCACATCTGCAAGTATGTACAATTGTAGCTAATATTGTGTTTTTATTATTATTATTTAGATGTAGATATTCCATTCTATGTAGCCACAGCCACCCCAAAGACTGCATTATAGTATAGTAACTTTGAGGGCATTACTGTTAATGTGGATCAATATAGGCATCAGCATTTCCATTTGACACGTTTCCAAGTGAAATTTAGATCATTGGGGTGCTCTCTGTTCCATCTTTTAGTACTGTACATACTTCCCTAGCTCCTGTCTCCACCACTCTCCCTCTGCCATTCTTCTGGAGACATGTACGTGTTTCTGTAGAGAACTGAGGAGTTGAACTCATAACTCATCAGCTAATGGTCATCGAATTTACTAGCACCAACAACAACTTGCACTCTCTGAATTAAGGCGGGTCTATTGAGGCCAGTCCTTGGTCATTCTAAATCACCTGCTGATTTAGCCAAACTAACACCTGTCACCACTTCAGCTCCACTTCTTGCCATTCATATAGCCATACTGTATGTTCATCATGTACTTTTCATATTTAACTAAATTATTCCAATGATCTTATTTATTAATTGTTATTATGGTTACATCATATTAATCTTGTTATGTTTGTGTTTTTATTTGTGTTTATTTGCACGAGTACATTATTACTTTATAAATCATGTTGTCATCTGCTAGCTTGTTTGGGGAATACTACTCTCCAAGTATGCTTACAGAGTAGAAGTCCCCCTGAACTAAGTTGTTCTTCCGACTGGACACTGGCCAATGAAATGTGGTTCTGATTCAGAGATGTTGTATGCCTCCCTGATAATGCACCACTAAGTTCTGAACTGTTACTAGATGAGAAATGTGTTTTTCCCCTTTCTCAGTGCACCCTTTTGTGCAAACTGGAGGGCATGTAGTTTGTTTAACCATTAGATTAATACTGCAGGCTCTGAAGACTGTCCTTGGAGACCAGTGCAGGGGGAGGTCATCACGCACACTGCAAGAATGAAACAACCAACGGAGCTTCTTTGCCTCTTCTTTTACGGATAATTTGGCTTTTAGCCTTGCAAAAAAATGGACAGAGACAAAATCCTCTTCCTGCTGATGCTCTGCCGAACCCCAGAATAGCTAGGTACTGCCACCGCAAATATGTAGGCTTCTTTCACAACAAGCTTCGTGCACCTTGTAGGAATGGATACAGAGAAACTGCAGATAGAAAATATATCCAGACCATGTCTAGACAATACACTATTTCTGACTCTCTCTTCCCTGGCAAATAATGTTGTGGAGGGCAACACATACCAACATGCTACCTTGATTAGAGTAGTTTTGTATTTATGTCTTGAAAATCTGTATCAAGCTTGATTTAAGTTAGCAACATTCGTATGAATGAATGAATGAATGAATGATGAATTCATAATTGAATGAGTTATAAATTCAATAGATCATTCAGCAGTCACACACTGCAGACCTGATATATCTGAGATCCATCCAAGTATTAATAACATTACACATTGAACCCTCTGCAATTATAAAACTATAATTATTGCCCCAATGTATCAGCAAGATCACAGTTATCTATTATGTCCCTACATATTGAAATTAGACCCCATTAATTAAAATATTATACTGGCTAATCTGTTTGCTTTGATCACTGACAAAGAAATGAAATTATCCATCGCAGACGAACCCATACCTGTAACAGTTCCATCAGCAAGAGCAATCCTTGCCTACTATTTCAATTAATGTTAATGCATTCCTATTTATAACCAGTGTTGGTTCATTATATTAAAGGGTCCCCTCAAGCTCCAAACATTTAAAAATCGGCCATCTGAGGGAACAGCATAAACTATGCAACAAAAGAATTCTGAAACACATGATTACAGTGAGAACTGGAGGGGACTTGTGGGTGTAGGCTATTTCTTCTTCCTTTTTGCCCCACAGAAATGCGAGGAGTCTAATGTAACACAGTGTGTCTGACACAGATTCTGGTTAACATTCAAATGACCCTTGCTTAGGGCTCGCACATATCAAGTCTGCTAATATGCAATTACATCTCGGCACTGAGGTCTCACATCCTTATTCCTACAAGATGGCATACCCTAGGACACCATGTCTTCCATGTTGAATACCAACATTGATGTATTTGAAAGCTGCATGGTTAAAACACATTAACCCCATCAGGCTCAGGAGCCACACATAGATCCAGACGTCACATAAAAATTAAGGGTGTCACGATTTCGATTTTATTTCGAAATCGATCGAAATTACATCTCAATCTCGAACTTTGAACTTAAAAGTAGAATCGACGATGCAGCCACACCCCCAATGTCACGTCCAGCATGTATGCCAAGACGCACAAACACACATGCACGTGCTGAACTGCAGCGTCAACACTCCTCTAATTTTAGGCTGCAGCCAGTTAAAATATAGGCCTACACATCAACCTACCGAAAGCCCCTCTTGCTACTTTGAAATCACCGGTGTGGACGTATTCGTTCCTTCACGTCAATTAAAACTAACTTAGCCTACTCAACTTAGCAAGTGAAAAGATGGTCTAATTACAGTCCAAAGTTACTTTAAGGCTTAAAATGCACATTTATAAGTACATATTCCATGAACACTAACCTTACTACTAACTAAGTAATATTTAAAAAAGATAAAAATTCGAATCGAATCGTGACTTTAACATCGAATCGAGGATTTGGAGAATCGTGACACCCCTAATAAAAATACATTCCTCTACGTCCCCACTGAGCATCTGACATTCAGCTATAGCTCCTTTCCACCTCCTCCTCTTTTTTATGATCTGGACTGATATGGACTGGACGCCGGTCTGTAGGAACCCCAGATGCACAGAGTGCGTTTTAACCCCTGGTGCTAAAGTCGAGCTTTTAATTTCTCAAGACCATTGAAGTCACAGATTTCTACGGGTGAAAAGCCCTAGGGTGAGGCTTTTTTCGCCAGGTCTATAAAGCCAATTAATCCAATCCTTTTTGCCAACCTCATTTAACAGAACGACGTGCAATTAGACATTTTCCTGCTGTGTATGGATGTGTGTGTGTGTGTGGGGGGGGGGGGGGGGGGGGGGGTTGTGGGGTGGGTGGTTGCTGGTGTTGGAGTTGAATCCCTGTCCGCAGCAGGATCAATTATTTCGATTAATTTAGCCCCCCCCCCCCCCGATTTCTCTATGGGATTTTTTTGGCCAAACTCCGCCGACGCTCAAGGTCAGACCTCCCCTACCATGAGATGTGTGTGCCAGGGTGCGGACATCCTGCACCGCTTACTTACACATCCCATTCCAGCTCATCTAATCAAACAGTGTGATCGGAGATCTCATATCGCCATGGCTTTCCACCGTCTGAGGATAGGGATCCAGTGATGTTTCCCCATTTCATTGCCAGAAGCCAATTAAAGTAATAAGGTGTTGGTGGTGATTCACATCCTCTGTGTGTGTGTGTGTGTGTGTGTGTGTGTGTGTGTGTGTGTGTGTGTGTGTGTGTGTGCATGGCGCACAAGGTCAACCCACACAAAGAGAAATAACAAAGGGCTGGCTCCCTGTCTTTTATACAGCCGCGTTATTGATCGTCTGTCAGATGGATCTTCTGATACCCAGTGATAATTTGGCCTCAGCATGTTCCAGCAGTAATGATTCTGTGAGTGTATGTGTGTGCCTCTCTTTCGCTGTGTGTGTGTGTGTGTGTGTGTGTGTGTGTGTGTGTGTGTGTGTGTGTGTGTGTGTGTATGTGTATGTATGTGTGTATGTGTGTGTGTGTGTGAAGCGTGCGGTTATATGGTGCGTTAAGTATAACAGCCTTACCTGTGATTCGCATACCTATTCATTCCTTCCATAATTGTGATAAACAGATTCCAGTACTGAGGAGGAATTTTACTGTCATTCACCCGCACTCCCCCTGACAAGTTATTCTATTCTCGGGGAAAGTAATCTCCCCTCTCCAGTGAAACACCATGTGTCACTTTGGATCCCTGCTCGCCCGTCGTGAAATCTAGATGCCGTGTCCGAAGACGGCCGGCGCTAAAATATGAGTGACACTTGAAAAGTGAGCGCAGGTGAATGCTCTTAGCCACAGATGAGATCAGTAATGAGATACAGCCCCTTACTTGGCTAATGGTGTAATAACTGTAGCTTTGTTTGACAGCGGTTTGACTTGAGTTGCCTGTGGATAGCCTGGCAGGCTGATATCAACTCACCCCACTTCTCCACCATCGACCTGTTCCTGAGCCATCATCACACCCGTCTCTGTTGAGGCATTTTCCCCCCTAGCTTTAATTTCATAGAGAAACACATGGTGCAAATCTACCTTTCGCTGCAGCATCAACAGCTTTGCACTGACCTACATACAGGGGCTTCAGCTACAATAACTGAAGAGGATATTGCAGTATTAAGAACTAGCAGGGTAATTTGATAGAGGACACAGAGCACTGGTTACATTTGCAAAGCCCTAACCACAAACAATATTTTTTTTTTCCATAAGATGTAACCAGGACACCCGCAGCTGTTGATGTAGCATGATTGATCCAGTGATCGATGACACGGATCAATCTTTAAAAGTCAAGCTGACATTTTGTCTATTTGGGTTTAAGGAGGTGATTTGGAGAGGAGAGCGTGAATGACGTAGTGACCTTTTGGGTCAAGTTGACTGACACCAACCACCTTGTGATTAGTGGTAGTTGTACGAGAACCATCAGTGCATCAAATTTAATATCATTGGGATTGCCTTGTAGTAGGTCAAGGATCATTAACCATTGATGGCAATACTGGATGGTCAATTACCACACTGTACCTCATTATGTCCATCCGGACCCATTTTCACCTACATTGTGCTCGGCTTCAAGGGCAACTGCTGCTGTTCCTGCAGCTTGAGGTCCCAGCCGAGACAGAAACACGTCTTCATGATTTAGCCAGCAAACCAAAAGGCACAAATCAGTTTCTCAAACCGAAAGATAATGCTCTCCCCTCAGAGGACACGGCGAGCAAGCATCCCCAGGCCTGGTTACATCAATCAATAAGAGTGAAATTAGGCAAGTGGAACAGAAAGTGGCGAGGGAGAGAGGCGGCCGTGTTTTTCGGCTGGGGAAATGCCAAAGCCTGCAGCCTCATCTGTTAAAAATATGATGGTGACATTTTCATGACATCTCAGGACTCTGACAGAGAGCAAGCCTCTCTATCCCATGCACCCCCCCCCCCCCCCCCGTTGTGCAGTCTCTTCTCTCTCCCTTTTCCTTTTTTCTCTCTGTTCGTATCAGTCTCTGTCTCCACCTGCTTTGCGCTCCATCTCTTTTTTCTCTTTTGTCTCAGTCGTTCTCCTCCTCTCTCCTGTCTCCTCCGTCAGCCCTGGGCTGGAGGCTAGCGCCTTGTCTGGGGCGCAGTGTGCACTCTGATAGATGAGAGGGCTGAGTGAGCTGTGTAGGAGCCTGCTCGCACAGGGGGCTGAATTACCGCCATTGATTGTGCTGCTTCGACACTCTGACAAAGGCCATGATCACTCATCTTGTTAAAAGAAGATTATCTTGGCTGTTTGTATCTTGTTACCCAGATAAAGATTTTTCTTTTTTCCCCTCTCTCCTCCTGCCCCGCATTAACCATTTCTGGGGTTCTTCCCTTCAAATTGGTTAGACTGAATACCTTGAAAAGCCAGTAGACCGATGTAGGGTTTTTTTGGCTGTGAATGGTAGGAGGTATGATTCACCTATTGACAAGCATTATTATCCTGTTTTGTTGCAAGGATATTTGTCAGTCTTTACTCCCTCTATACAGTACAATGCAGTACCCTCATCACAGAACACTCCATTTTGTAAGGAACTAATTGTCACGGTTCAGACAGACGACCAGAGGACCACAATTGCGTCACACCAGAAAGTTTATTAAACTTAAGGGAAAAGTCCTGGGGGGGGAACACAGACACAACAGGGCGGATGAAACAAGGCAGAAGTACAGTTCAAGGGAAATCCAAATTCGTAGTAGCAAGGCAGAAAGCAGGTCTGGTTTTCTGGGGCAGAAGAGTATCCAAGATTCAGGCAGGTCCGGGGTCACAAAACAAGAGTGAGCCAGAAGCGCGAGCAAACAGGTTCCGGGTGTGAGCTTTGCAGACGATCTGACAAAGGAGAGCTGAAAGACAGGGCTTTAAATACTGGGAGAGGTTAGTGGGTAATGCAGCGCAGCTGGCAGAGTAATTAGAGCAGAGCAGAGCAGGGACAGGTGGAGCTAGTTAGGCTGAGTAGAGAGAGTGGGGAGCAGAGTGGAAGATAATGGAAACCAATTAAGGTGGTAACCCGGTGGAGTGAGAGGGCTCATGACAGAACCCCCCCCCCAAGGGACGGCCCCAGAAGTCCCAAGAGCAACACCACGCCGGGCGGGAGGAGGGGAGCCGGAGGAGGGCTAGAACTCCTCCGAACGGTCCGAGTGAACGTCCTCATCCTCGGAGGAAGCCGGAGGGTCGTGGTCGGGAGATGGGACAGGTCCCGAGACAGGGTCAGGCACAGGACAGGAAGCCGAGCGGGCAGGACGGTCAGGGACCCCTCTGGGGCGGCCCCTACGGATTGCAGGTTGATCAGGATGCCGTTGGTGGAAGGCGGTGATGAGAGTCCGATCCACAATCCGACTAGCCGGGACCCAGGTCCTTTCCTCAGGTCCATAGCCCTCCCAGTCAATGAGGTACTGGAGACCCCTACCCCTCCGTCTGGACCGAAGCAGGCGGCGGACGGTGTAAACCAGACCACCATCGACGAGCCGTGGAGGAGGAGGAGAAGGCGCAGCAGGGACCAGCGGACTCTCATGAATGGGCTTAATCTTAGACACATGGAAAGTGGGGTGCACCCTCATGGAATTAGGCAGTTGGAGCCGGACAGCAGTTGGGCTAATCACTCTTACAATAGGGAATGGGCCAAGGAACCGAGGTGCCAGCTTTTGCGACTCCACCCTGAGTGGCAGGTTCTTCGATGACAACCACACCCTTTGACCAACATGGTAGGTGGGAGCAGGAATTCTCCGACGGTTGGCCCCGGTAGTGTAGCTGGCAACGGATCTGAGGAGTGTGGCTCGGGCCTGTGACCAGGTGCGGCGACATCGACGGGCAAAAGCAAGTGCAGATGGGCAAGTAACCTCCCCCTCCTGGCTGGCAAATAGAGGAGGCTGGTATCCATAAACACATTGGAAGGGGGACATACCGATGGCAGAGCAGGTCAGAGAATTGTGTGCGTACTCCACCCATGTCAATTGCTGCGACCAGGAGTGGGGGTTGCGTGAGGTCATGCATCGCAGTGCCTTCTCGAGCTCCTGATTTGCCCGCTCTGACTGCCCATTGGATTGGGGATGGAATCCGGAAGTCAGACTGACTGTGGCTCCCAGCAGGTGACAGAACTCCTTCCAAAAGGCGGAGGAGAATTGTGGGCCACGGTCAGAAACTACATCCCTTGGCAGTCCGTGGATCCGGAAGACGTGTTCCAGGACCACCTGGGCGGTCTCCTTGGCGGTTGGGAGCTTGGGGAGGGGAACGAAGTGTGCCATCTTGCTGAATCGGTCAACTATGGTCAGAATGACGGTCATGCCACTTGAAGGGGGCAGCCCCGTGACAAAGTCAAGGGCGATGTGAGACCAGGGACGTCTGGGCACAGGCAGGGGCTGCAGCAATCCGGCTGGGGGCTGGCAGGACGACTTGTGTTGGTTGCAGATGGGGCAGGCTTGGACGAATTCCCGTACATCCCTTCTCAGAGAGGGCCACCAGAACCTCTGGGCGAGCAGGTTGTAAGTGCGGGTGGAGCCAGGGTGACAAGCTAGGCGGGAGTCATGTCCCCACTGAATGACCTGGGACCTCAGGTTTTCGGGGACAAACAGGCGGTCAGCTGGGCAAGCGCTGGGACCTGGCTGGTTACGGAGAGCTTCCAGCACCTGTTCCTCAACAGCCCAGGTCAGAGCTGCTACGATGCAGGGACTTGGCAGAATCGACACAGGATCCTTGGAGGGGGTGTCATCCTTCTGGAATTGACGGGAGAGGGCGTCTGGCTTGGTGTTGCGTGATCCAGGCCGGTATGACAGAGTGAAATTAAACCTGGTGAAGAACAGGGCCCAGCGGGACTGCCTGGAGTTCAACCGTTTGGCCGTGCGGATGTACTCCAAGTTCTTATGATCGGTCCAAACGAGAAATGGAATGGTGGACCCCTCCAGCCAGTGACGCCACTCCTCCAAGGCAAGCTTCACAGCCAGCAGCTCTCGGTTCCCTATGTCGTAATTGCACTCAGAGGGGGACAACCGACGTGAGAAAAAGGCACAGGGATGTAGCTTCCTATCCTCCGCAGCCCACTGAGAAATCACAGCACCAACTCCCACATCCGAGGCGTCCACCTCCACAATGAATTGCCGGTCCACATCAGGCATCTGGAGGATGGGAGCGGAGGTGAACCTTACCTTGAGGGTACTGAAGGCTTTGTCGGCTGCTGGGGTCCAGGTGAAGGGTTGCTTGGTGCTGGTTAGAGCAGTGAGAGGGGCAGCAATGGTACTGTAGTTCCGGATAAACTTTCTATAGAAGTTAGCAAACCCCAGAAACTGTTGCAGCTTCTTTCTGTTCTCCGGAACTGGCCATGAAGTGACTGCTGATATTTTGGCAGGATCCATTTGGATACTTCCCTCTGCCACTATGTACCCCAGGAAGGCCACTGTCTTGACGTGAAACTCACATTTCTCTGCCTTGGCGTAGAGGGAATTCTCCAGGAGACGATGAAGGACTTGCTGGACATGGCGGGTGTGTTCAGACAGGTTTCTGGAGTAGATTAAGATGTCATCCAGGTAAACGAAGACAAACTTGTTTAACATGTCCCGCAGCACATCATTCACTAGAGCCTGGAACACAGCAGGAGCATTGGTGAGGCCAAAAGGCATAACCAGATACTCGTAGTGGCCTGTTGGTGTATTGAATGCGGTTTTCCATTCATCTCCCTCCCGGATCCGCACTAGGTGGTAAGCGTTTCTGAGATCCAACTTGGTAAAAACAGTGGCTCCCTGGAGCAACTCAAAGGCAGAGGTGAGCAGAGGCAGAGGGTAACGGTTTTTCACTGTGATGTCGTTGAGTCCCCTGTAGTCGATGCAGGGGCGAAGAGATCCGTCCTTCTTCCCCACAAAGAAGAAGCCAGCACCAGCAGGAGATGAAGATGGACGGATTAATCCTGCGGACAGAGAGTCGTTGATGTAGTCCTCCATGGACTTTCTTTCAGGAGCAGACAACGAATAAAGACGGCCCTTTGGAGGGGCTGTTCCAGGGAGGAGGTCGATGGCACAGTCGTACGGTCGGTGAGGGGGCAGAGATGTGGCTCTTGCTTTGTTAAACACTTCTCTGAGACCATGGTAGCATTCTGGGACATTGGAGAGGTCAGGAGCGGAGTTAGTGGGTACTGGCCGAGGGGGTAGTGCGGCAGCAAGCAGGCAGGTTCGGTGGCAGTCCTCCCCCCACTCCCTGATCACCCCGGTCACCCAGTCGAGCTGAGGGTTGTGCCGGCGGAGCCATGGGTAACCCAGGATGAGGGGTTGGCCTGGAGAGGGGAGCAGGTGAAACTGGATAGTTTCTTGATGGTTTCCGGACAGACCCATCGAGACCGGGGCTGTGACATGAGTGACCGATCCGAGTAAGTGTCCGTCCAGTGCCCGGGCAGGAATAGGAGGTGTCAAACGGTGGTTCTCCAGTCCCAGTTGGCGTGCCAGTTTGATGTCCATTATGTTGGCTTCGGCGCCAGAATCCACCAGAGCAGCCAGGGTGTGAGTTGAGTCAGAGAGGCGGAGGTGAACTTGCAGCAGGGGTTTGCGGTCGGAGGACTGGATGGTCATTGAGCTCAACCGGACTCCCCCTATGCCCGGTGAGCTTCGGCTTTTAAAAGGGCAGGTTACCACACGATGTCCATCACCTCCACAATAGAGGCAGAGGTTTGAGGTGAAGCGGCGCTGGCGCTCTGCAGGAGTGAGAGAGGCTCGCCCAATCTCCATGGGCTCAGACTGGTCAAGCTGACTTGGGTGAGTGGCAGTAGATGACAGGAGCCCCGTCGGATCTCTCCGAATGCCGGTAGTTGGTGGACCTTGGCGCCCCCTCTCACGACGACGGGTCTGTATCCTTCTGTCGATCCGGACAGTCAGTGCGATGGCTTCATCAAGAGTGGAAGGCAGTTCATGGGAGACCAACTCGTCCTTGATATAGTCGGCCAAGCTATGGAAGAACGCGTCCACCAACGATGGTGTGTTCCAAGAACTTCGTCTTGCCAGGGTTCGGAAGTCGATGGAATGGTCTGCGACTGTACGTCTGCCTTGTCGAATACTGAACAGTTCACGAGACGCCTCTGCGGTTGGTGAATCCAGGTCAAACACCTTCAGCATCTCCTCAGCAAACAGGTTGAAGGTTGCACATGCGGGGGTTTGACGTTCGAACTCTGCTGTTCCCCAGAGTCGAGCTCGGCCCGTCAGGTGAGTGATGGCATACCCAACTTTAGCCCCTTCCGTGGCGAAGGTCCTTGGCTGCAAGGAGAACTGAAGTCGGCAGCTAGTCAGGAATGGCCGGACCTGGGTTGAATCGCCGTTGAACCGCTCGGGGTCTCCAATCTTGGGTTCCGGAGCAGCGGCTGCAATGACCGGGGCAGGTAACTCAGGGGCAGGGCTGGTGGGCAGACTGCCTGGAACTGGGCCGGTGGGCGGAGTGGCTGGGGTAAGGTTGGGGAGGAGTTGGATGATCATGGCGAGTTGCTGCTGGTGCTGCTGGAACTGCTGATGCTGTTGGTGGCCGACCTGAAGCAGGGAGGTGATGTCGCCGCTCATGCGGGCTAGCCCTCTCTCAGTGTGTTCCAGGCGTTGCATGGCGGTGGGTTGCTCAGGTTCGTCGGTTTCCATGTCGGGGAAAGTGTGCGCTGAGTCCATGATGGTCAGATCGTACTGTCACGGTTCAGACAGACGACCAGAGGACCACAATTGCGTCACACCAGAAAGTTTATTAAACTTAAGGGAAAAGTCCTGGGGGGGGAACACAGACACAACAGGGCGGATGAAACAAGGCAGAAGTACAGTTCAAGGGAAATCCAAATTCGTAGTAGCAAGGCAGAAAGCAGGTCTGGTTTTCTGGGGCAGAAGAGTATCCAAGATTCAGGCAGGTCCGGGGTCACAAAACAAGAGTGAGCCAGAAGCGCGAGCAAACAGGTTCCGGGTGTGAGCTTTGCAGACGATCTGACAAAGGAGAGCTGAAAGACAGGGCTTTAAATACTGGGAGAGGTTAGTGGGTAATGCAGCGCAGCTGGCAGAGTAATTAGAGCAGAGCAGAGCAGGGACAGGTGGAGCTAGTTAGGCTGAGTAGAGAGAGTGGGGAGCAGAGTGGAAGATAATGGAAACCAATTAAGGTGGTAACCCGGTGGAGTGAGAGGGCTCATGACACTAATATGTGAAACAGACAAAGAAATTGAGAATCAAATAGGAAAACAGCTAAGTATAAGTATATATAATCTTTTGATCCCTTGAGGGAAATTTGGTCTCTGCATTTATCCCAATCCGTGAATTAGTGAAACACACACAGCACACAGTGTACACACAGTGAGGTGAATTACACACTAATCCCGACGCAGTGAGCTGCCTGCATCAACAGCGGCGCTCGGGGAGCAGTGAGGGGTTAGGTGCCTTGCTCAAGGGCACTTCAGCCATGCCTACTGGTCGGGGTTCGAACCGGCAACCCTCCGTTTACAGGTCCGAAGTGCTAACCAGTAGGACACGGCTGCCCAAGCTAGCTTATGTATAGCATTCTTCATGCAAGCTTTCAACAATATATTTTGACGTTTTCATATAGGTTAGAAGTATGCATGTTTGGTGCAGATCTATCACCTGACAGAACAGTTTGATGTTCAAAGAAGATGAAGTAACAAATATGACATCATTGTAAGAAAACAGACATCAAGCAGCCCCACTAAGAAATCACCAAGTAACAACTGAAGTGTCCGGATCTATATAGAAACTCTTTTTCATCACATTTTTCTGTGATTACATTATAGATGCGGAAGGTGATGTTTGTGTTTGTGCATTGTGCCTACCTCAGCCCCAAGAGCATAGGCGCCAAAAGAATCAATGTGCTAAATGGACAATGCAAAATAACATGGATGTCCATTTTCCTGTTTGGGTATTACATTACATAACCAATGTATTCTATAACCTAAAATTGTGAAAAAAATAAATCAGTTAAAATAGCTTAAAGGGGTAGTAAATCAGACTAAAACCTGACATTGTCAAATACAAAAGGATACTTTTATCTCTTACATCTATGGTCATAAAATGTCTGATCAGATCTTAAAAATCTCTATCAGGTCAATAGCAACTCTTTGTTATCAAGTAAGAAATTAACATGTTTTGCAGCCCAATTAGACTTAGTAGTCTCTCATTTTGGTATTTGCTATACTTTCCTGTATTATTGCATTGAAGTGTCAATGAATCAGAACAGTCCACAGGGGAACAATGTCTCCACACTGCTCCTACTGAATAATATTTGCATGCATGCCTTGTCAATGTCTTTGACTAAAGCTATTGAGTCACCTCCAGTACTATTTTTGAAAATGAGCCTTTTTCTCTACACCTGTCGTCTTCTGCACTCTCGACAAAGGTACCTATCTTTTTAGTGTGACTGGAATAGCAGTCGGAGGTAGAAGATAGCAGTACAGGGTCAAGAGTTCAGACAAAGCAGCTTAGACAAAACCACAGGAGTGTCTGAAGCCAGAATTTGTAAACATATGTTGTGCTCTATATTGCTAGTTCAAAGGATGCCTCTCCTTGGCTTATTTATTAACCCCAAAACACACCTGAAGATATAGCAGTGTTAAGCTTTTAAAAGTAAAAACTGTTGTTAGCTCCATGTAAGGGTGAAATGTTTAAAAAAATATATAGCAGCCTGTCATAATGCTTATGCATTGCATTAACAGTGCCATTTCTATACATGAACATTACAGTAATATTGACTGCTGGTAATGGTTTACCATACAAATTAAATCTTGGTTTGCAGAGAGAACCCTATAATGTCAAATTGGTCCTATTACAACATTTGTTTGTTGCATTGCTATACACTTTGAAACCAAGTTCAGACATAAAGGGCATTTAATCACAGCTCATCACTGTGCTCTTCAGAACTTCTGTTCTGAGTGAAACAACTTCCGAACCAGCCTTCAGGTCTAGTAAGAATTTAATGTATATGAAATGGTATGCCAAAAGATGTTGGAAAGAAATCAGTGATTCATGACAGTGATTCATGTCCCTAATCCTCTACGACAAATTGTAGAATAGACATAGAATAGGGTTCCCTGATGTTTTTCTTTTGTTGTTGTTTTGTTTTATCAGGATGCCCAAACCCAGTTGTTTTCACTGCCAGAGTTCACTAGAGACTGGAGAGTGAACTGCAGCACTCCCGCCCCGACAGAGATCTGGCTGCCACGGAGCTCCAAGCCAACATCAGAACAGATAGCGCTCCCTATGAAACATAAGCAAGTAGAGCTGTCTCTCTCAATGACCCTCTTGCCAGACCCCCAGTACGTGATGTCATCGCGGTCTTGTTTTCCATGCCACGCTGGCCAAACAGGGCAGATAACAAGGGCCTACTCAGGCTTTTTTCACACACCATTGTGCACCTGCTTCTTGGCAAATGTGCAAATAACTCACATCTGTTTCAAAAGCACATGCTCCTTTATTCCTTATGTCCATCGCTGCTAATGCACCCTTAATGCACCCCCTAATGCAGCCAGCCGCCGAGCTTATATGTGGTGACACCTCCACATTTCGTTTCATAAGGACCCAGTTTAAGTAAGGTTTGATTACAATTCATGAGAACAGCCTCTCTCCTCAACTTTGTGCGCATGACATTTTATATGCTAATGGTTAATCCGTCTGAAAATCCCTCGCAAAAACTGGGAGAGAGAGAGAGAGAGAGAGAGCTGGGCCATTTTCCTCTCTGAGCTCTTTGTTCTGCCATTATTATTACTGACAAGCAAATACAAAACAACAACATGGAGCACCAACCAAACAAAACCACAGTGCTTAAAAGTGCACGACTGCTCTATCTAATTACATTGCATGAAGGTTAATCCAGAGAGTTTTATTTTATTATATTTTTTCGCCTTCACCTGGCACACTCTCACCTACTGTATCCATGCTATCAGCACATGAGCCAGAGTGGGGGATATGTGGTCCACTTCGTGCTGAACCTGCTTTCCAAATTAATCCACAGGACATCCCGTTAGCTTTGAGCATGTCACTGTCGCAGACAAATGCTATTCTTCCTCCAATTGTATGAGAGGGGTTTTAAAAGCGAAGAGGATTAGAGGCAGGCCTAACAGTAGACACCTCATAAAGTGGGCCAGTAATGTTATCCTCATCAAAGAGGTTAGTCCTCGCCATATGCCCATGAAGTGACCTCAATGGAAATATCTGCCATCAAAACAATTCCACAGTAATTTCACCTCTCTCACTCTCACCTCTTGTATTATGTGCTAACACAACATGGATTTTGCATAAAGCTCATGACTGGAAGAATTATTATTTGATTATATCACGCAAAAATGCATTTATATTCAGTGGAGAGGCACAATAAAACAATTTTCTTGTCGACACTTATAGGTTGGACCATAGGATGACTAAAGCAACATTTGCTTACAGATGTTAACAATATTTTCTGAAATTAAAACTATCAGCACAGATCTATGTAACATGCAAACAGTTCACAGAAACTATATTGGCAACGATCAGTCATGGAAAAAGCATGAATGAGTCCTGCCACATGGGCAATGGGCATGTGTTGTTCGTAGTGCGTTGTGATGACGGCTCTGATGACGACCTTGATTCTGAGAATCTGTGATTACGTCTCTGTTATTCCACATGCATTTCCCAGCTGGGGTTCAGTGACACTGCCAGGGAATGTACCGTCTGAGTCTTTACTCTTTCGGGCGAAAACAATCATCTTGCCCCACGCATCATGCAAATGATGGAAACAATTCATATTTTTCTGCTCACGCTCAGGGTAAAAATGGAAATAAAATAAAATTATGTGATGGGAAATTAGGTCAGAGAGGCATTTAATACCATCACTTACTAATAATTTTCCTTACTTAAAAGAATTGTTTAAAATACCCTTCTTTTTCCCCTTTTTTTTTTGACACTTAGAAAGTAGCTTTATGGGGAAATGAGCTTTCAAAACTTCTGCAGAATTGCGTGAGATTTCAGTTGAGTTATTTTTGCTGCTGTGATTTCAATGAGGGACCCTTTCCTTATTAATAATTCTGTTTTTTGGCTACATAGCACTTCTACTCTCAACAACCAGGACTGGGTTTCCCTCATCCAATCACATCCTTATTAAAGCTCTTGATCAAGGGTTTTCATTAGCTATTGTTCCTCTACGTCTCTCTCTGCATGCTTCACACAGAAGAGCATTTGTAACAGCGAGAGTGTTGCGTCACTCACGGATGAAAGACGTTCAGACGTGCCTCAGTCTTGCTATCTAAATCAATGTTAATACTACATGAGACAAGTTTGTTGATGATTCTGGTGCCATGTAGTGCAGGGACTCGCCTTTATCCAGGCGACCATATGTGCCACAGATTAAAGCAACAAACCCAGATTAAAAGACACTGCTGCCCCGTCCTGCAGTGCTCTAATGAAGGAGACCATTGGGCTTAGCTTTTTAAAAGGAGAGAATTATTTCCAGAGCCTCCTAAGAGCCCCTTACTCTATCAGATATAGCACGCTACACGGATTAAAACTTCTGAAAGTTTTTTTCCCTCTCTCTCTCTTTTTTTCTCTCCGTCTCTCTTTCTTGCTCTCTTCTACATTAAAAAATGAAGGGGGGTATTAAAGTGATTTAAATTAATTTAGAATCTCACAAAGAACTACTACTTAAAGTCTGCCAAATCGCCACCTTGCCAAAAAGGACATTCAGCTGGATTTCCAACATTATGGCCTCAAGTAAAGTGCTGTAGAGTTTGGACTAAGAACATTTATTTGGCCCAGAAGGATTGTAGTCAAATGTAAAAGGCTCACACACAAATTAAATCACAGGTCTTGTCAGTGGTTTGGTGCTTCTCTATTATCTAATTTGATATTTGATTTGAATTTTACTATAGAACACTTTCCAGTATAGATCCTCATCAATAGCATTTCATCTGGATTATTTTGATAAAGAATAAAAATACAAGACACACCAACTTTTTGTTGATGCAATGTCTTAAAAAGACGTTAATGACTGAAAAGAACATCTGTGATATTTTTATCTCATTATTTACAGTTGCCAATCCCCTCTGTGATAATTCTGTTTATACAAAGAACTTTTGTTTATTTGCTGTTTGCTTAATTTACCGATCATGAATCAAGACCTCTTTGCCATGTATCACATTACACTGTGTGCTGTTTCACATTTCCTCTGGCAGGCTATGGGTTGGGTTTCAGAAAAGCACTTTCAAAAGAGGGCTCTCCCTCTCTGGTGAAAGTGCTATGTTCATGAATGAAACTGACAAGAGAAAAAAAGTGATAAATGAGTATTTCTCAATTCCTGACAAGGATTACCTCTAATAGTCACTCTCAGTGATATAACAAATTTGATTGCCTGATTAGTCATAGCATGTGTGGGGTGTGTGGGTGGGGGTCTTGGAAGCGTCCAGTAAATAGCCTCTAGTTACATCATGCACTGCTGAGCTCTGTAGTGCATTTCGTTGTTGATATTCACAGGTCTTTCAAACTCATGATTGGGTCACAGACTACAGTGCTGTGCGGTCAGCATGACGAAATCAGAACACAACGTGGGGAGATGGAGAGAGGTCAATAGAGGCCCTGTCTGGTCCAGAAGATTGGCATGAAACTGTCCTGTCGGATACAGACCTGACCGATGCATCTTCAATTTGTCCCTCAGCCTGGGGTTTGCCTGGGTATAACCATGGCTTGAGGGTACCACTCAAGAAATAGATCCATCTTAGTCAGGCAGCTAACCTCGCTGCGGTGACATGAAGTAGTGCTTGATGTAGTGCTTTACACTAGTGGGACATAAATGTTGTATCAAAAGGCAGGGTGATAAACAGACAGCCAGTGCACAAGGTATGGGGTAAACTCAAATCATGGTAAACAGTCAGAAACGTCCAGAAGGATTTGGTTTCAAAGATGTGGGCAATGCTAAAATGTGCCTGGATTGCTTACTCAGTCATTGTCATTGGTGGCTGTCACCCGCTTTCTGTGCTTCTCTCTCTCTCTCTCTCTCTCTCTCTCTCTCTCTCTCTCTCTCTCTCTCTCTCTCTATCTATCTGTTTCTCTCTTCAGTGATCTCTGCTCATTGCAGTAGGCAGAGGATTTGTCATCGAGAACAGGCGGCTGTGTGTTTTGCCCGGCGTTCCTCCTCTGAGGGGCTTTTGGTGTTTCTCGTGTCTGTTTGTTTTGAGGGATTAGGCCAGCGGTGTCCTGAGGAGACTGTTGAGATAGACTCTTAAAGGGCCAGAGAACACGCTGGGGCAGCCAGCCTGCACTTTTGGATTGAGATGCAGTCAAATGGCCCACCAAACAGAAAGGCAGAGACGGAGAGAGAGAAAGAGAGAAAGAGAGAGAGAGAGAGAGAGAGAGAGAGAAGAGAGAGAGAGAGAGAGAGAGAGGCACAGAGAAAAACTGTGAGACGGGAGATGGCCATGAATGACAATGATGAAGAGTGAGCCATCCACGGACATCTGAACACTATCCACGCACAG